>NC_138779.1:115451338-115651338 GCF_965119305.1 Pelophylax lessonae
GGTGGTGTACGTGTGAGATACATACACTTTCTTTTTGATCATATTTTCTATTCCGCTATTCAATTAAAACCTTTGGGGATCAATTAAATTGCATGATAGTCTGTGTCGGTACGTGTGAGATCCACCTTTCCAAGTTTTTGGGGTTCATCTCATACTTCTGAAGATTTGAGGGTGCTGCCTGTTCCATACTCCTCCTCCTACTGCTCAACCATCCTTTTAGGGGTACAAACAATAGTAATTGGGGCCTAGTGTGGTGGTGTACGTGTGAGATACATACACTTTCTTTTTGATCATATTTTCTATTCCGCTATTCAATTAAATCCTTTGGGGATCAATTAAATTGCGTGAAAGTCTGTGTCGGTACGTGTGAGATCCACCTTTAAAAGTTTTTGAGGTTCATCTCATACTTCTGAAGATTTGAGGGTGCTGCCTGTTCCATACTCCTCCTCCTACTGCTCAACCATCCTTTTAGGGGTACAAACAATAGTAATTGGGGCCTAGTGTGGTGGTGTACGTGTGAGATACATACACTTTCTTTTTGATCATATTTTCTATTCCGCTATTCAATTAAAACCTTTGGGGATCAATTAAATTGCGTGATAGTCTGTGTCGGTACGTGTGAGATCCACCTTTCCAAGTTTTTGGGGTTCATCTCATACTTCTGAAGATTTGAGGGTGCTGCCTGTTCCATACTCCTCCTCCTACTGCTCAACCATCCTTTTAGGGGTACAAACAATAGTAATTGGGGCCTAGTGTGGTGGTGTACGTGTGAGATACATACACTTTCTTTTTGATCATATTTTCTATTCCGCTATTCAATTAAATCCTTTGGGGATCAATTAAATTGCGTGATAGTCTGTGTCGGTACGTGTGAGATCCACCTTTCCAAGTTTTTGGGGTTCATCTCATACTTCTGAAGATTTGAGGGTGCTGCCTGTTCCATACTCCTCCTCCTACTGCTCAACCATCCTTTTAGGGGTACAAACAATAGTAATTGGGGCCTAGTGTGGTGGTGTACGTGTGAGATACATACACTTTCTTTTTGATCATATTTTCTATTCCGCTATTCAATTAAAACCTTTGGGGATCAATTAAATTGCATGATAGTCTGTGTCGGTACGTGTGAGATCCACCTTTCCAAGTTTTTGGGGTTCATCTCATACTTCTGAAGATTTGAGGGTGCTGCCTGTTCCATACTCCTCCTCCTACTGCTCAACCATCCTTTTAGGGGTACAAACAATAGTAATTGGGGCCTAGTGTGGTGGTGTACGTGCGAGATACATACACTTTTTTTGATCATATTTCCTATTCCGCTATTCAATAAAAACCTTTGAGGATCAATTGAATTGCGGGATAGTCTGTGTCGGTACGTGTGAGATCCACCTTTCCAAGTTTTTGAGGTTCATCTCATACTTCTGAAGATTTGAGGGTGCTGTCTGTTCCATACTCCTCCTACTCCTCATCCATACTTTTAGGGGTAGAAACAATAGTAATTGGGGCCTAGTGTGGTTTTGTACGTGCGAGATACATACACTTTTTTGGATCATATTTCCTATTCCGCTATTCAATAAAAACCTTTCTAGGGCAAGATCTTAAATTACAGAAATATGAGGAGACCGTCAAATAAGGGCCGTGGCCTGGGTCGTGGTGCTGCTGGTAGAGCTCCTGTTGCAAGGAGAGGACGTGGTCGATCTGTGCCAGCTACACGCACGAGTGAAACACCTTCCTCAAGTGTTAGTAGGCGACAGAACCTGCATCAGTATTTGGTAGGGCATCATACGCCCCTAGAAGTGATGAGGCCAGAACAAGTGGAGGCGATAGTAGATTGGTTTGCTGCCGACAGTGCCTCCAGTTCCTTCACATTGTCTCCCACCCAGTCTACTGCAGAAAGGTCACAGTTGGCACCTGCAGCCGATGTCCAACCGTCTTTCACCTCACCCCCTTGCAAATCAGGCAAGCAGTCTGAGCCCCAAGCCATACAGCAGTCTCTTCTTCTTTTTGATGACTCTGTCAGCAGGGTTTCCCAGGGCCATCCACCTAGCCCTGCCCCAGAAGTGGAAGAGATTGAGTGCAGCGATGCCCAACCACTTATTTCTCAAGATGAGTACATGCAAGGATAATCGCAGCACGTCTCCGATGATGACGAAACGCAGGTGCCAACTGCTGCGGCGTTCAGCATTGTGGAGACCGACAAGGAGGGCAGGGGTGAAGACTGGGTGGAAGATGATGTGGAGGACGATGAGGTCCTCGACCCCACATGGAATGAACGTCATGCAGGTGACCTGAGTAGTTTGGAGGAAGAGGCGGTGGTCGCACAGAGCCACCAGCACAGCAGAAGAGGGAGCAGGGTGCAGAAGCGGAGCGGCCGTGCCCTAGACACTACGCCCGCTACTGCCCAACGCAGCAAGGGAACGAGCGCACCAAAGTCAGCTCAAAGGAGTTCTCTAGCATGGAAGTTCTTTAGAAAATGTGCTGATGACAGGACACGAGTGGTTTGCACCCTGTGCAATCAGAGCTTGAAGCGAGGCATAAACCTTCTCAACCTGAGCACAACCTGCATGATCAGGCATCTAAGTGCAAAGCACGAGCTGCAGTGGAGTACACACCTTCAAAACCAAGAAACGTCTCTGGCTCATCCTGCTTCCTCTTCTGCTGCAGTCTCGGCCGCTCCAGCCACATCTGTAGTGATACCGGCACCTGCCACCCCGCAAACAGACGATCTGTCAGCAACACCACCACCTGGGTCACCAACAACCATCTCCACAATGTCCCGTGGAAGCGTTCAGCTTTCCATCTCCCAAACACTTGAGAGGAAGAGGAAGTACCCCCCTACCCACCCGCGATCCCTGGCCCTGAATGCCAGCATTTCAAAATTATTGGCCTTTGAAATGCTGTCATTCCGTCTGGTGGAGACACACAGTTTTAAAAACCTTATGTCGGTGGCTGTCCCACAGTACGTCGTGCCCAGCCGCCACTACTTTTCCAGGCAAGCCATCCCTTCCCTGCACAACCAAGTGGGGGAAAAAATCAGGTGTGCACTGCGCAACGCCATCTGTGCCAAGGTCCACCTAACTACCGATACGTGGACCAGTAAGCACGGTCAGGGGCGTTATATCTCCCTAATGGCACACTGGGTAAATGCAGTGGCAGATGGGCCTGAGGCGGATAGCAATTTGGCGCATGTCCTTCCACCACCGAGGATTGCAGGGCGCTTCAGTTTGCCTCCTGTTCCTAACTCCTCCTACTGCGCTTCCTCATCCTCTACCGCCTCCTCATCCGGACAGCGTAACACCTTCACCACCAACTTCAGCACGGCCAGGGGTAAACGACAGCAGGCAGTTTTACAACTTGCCTGTTTGGGGGACAAACCACACACCGCGCAGGAGTTGTGGAGGAGCATGGAACAGCAGATAAATGAGTGGTTGCTGCCAGCGAGCCTCAAGCCCGGCCTGGGCGAAATCTCATAGCAGCTCTGGGCCTAGCCGGTTTGACGCACATCCCTTGCCTGGCGCATGTGCTGAATTTGGTGGTGCAGAGGTTCCTTTAAAAACGACCCCGATATGTCAGAGCTGCTGCAGAAAGTGCGGGCCGTTTGTGCGCACATTCGGCGTTCTCACCCTGCTGCTGCTCGCCTGGCAGCGCTGCAGCATAACTTCGGCCTTCCCGCTCACCGCCTCATATGTGACGTGCCCACAAGGTGGAACTCCACCTTGCACATGCTGGAAAGACTGTGCGAGCAGCAGCATTCCATAGTGGAGTTTCAGCTGCAGCACGCACGCGTGAGTCGCTCTGCGGAACAGCACCACTTCACCACCAATAACTGGGCCTCCATGCGAGACCTGTGTGCCTTGTTGCGCTGTTTTGAGTACTCCTCCAACATGGCCAGTGGCAATGACGCCGTTCTCAGCTTAACTATCCCACTTCTATGCCTCCTTGAAAAAACAATTCGGGCGATGATGGAAGAGGATGTGGCACAGGATGAGGAGGAGGAGGATGAAGAGGTAACATTTCCAAGGCTTTCAGGGCAGTCATTCGCAAGGGGCTCCGAGGGTGGGTTCCTGCACACACAAACGCCAGGGACACAATTGTCCAGCAGGGGCACAGTTCTGGAGGATGAGGAGGATGAGGAGGAGGAGGAGCTGGAGGAGGAGATGGAACCATGTTCACAGCAGGGTGGCGCCAAGGCCAGCTCATGGCCATCACTGGTGCGTGGCTGGGAGGATACAGAGGACACGGACGATACACCTCCCACAGAGGACAGCCTTTCGTTGCCTCTGGGCAGCCTGGCACACATGAGCGATTACATGCTGCAGTGTCTCCACAACGACCGCCGAGTTGCCCACATTCTAACTTGTGCTGATTACTGGGTGGCCACGCTGCTGGATCCCCGTTACAAGGACAACGTACCGTCCTTAATTCACTCACTGGAGCGCGATCGCAAGATGCGCGAGTACAAGCGCACGATGGTAGACGCCATGCTGCTGGCATTCCCATCTGACAGCGGGGCCACAGTGGAAGCACAAGGCAGAGGAGGAGGAGGAGGTCGCCAACGCAACCAGGGCACCGCCAGCACCTCAGAAGGCAGGGTTAGCATGGCGGAAATGTGGAAAAGCTTTGTCAGCACGCCACAACAAACAGCAGCACCAGCAGCTCAGATGGAACGTCTTAGCAGGAGGCAGCATTTTACCAACATGGTGGAGCAGTATGTGTGCACACGCCTACATGTAGTGAATGAGGGGTCTGCCCCCTTCAACTTCTGGGTCTCCAAATTGGGCACATGGCCTGAGCTTGCCCTTTACGCCTTGGAGGTGCTGGCGTGCCCTGCAGCCAGTGTATTATCTGAACGGGTATTTAGCACGGCTGGGGGCGTTATAACAGACAAGCGCAGCCGCCTGTCCAGAGACAATGTGGACAAGCTCACGGTCATTAAAATGAACCAGGCATGGATCCCACGGGACTTTTCCGTACCTTATGCAGAATAGCAATGGATACCGACCTTACCCACCCATTGTTCCATTTTTGCTCTTTCTCACTCTTTTGGGGTGTACCCTCATTTAAAATTTGTGAAAAGAAGCAGTGTTGGCTACCTCGTCCTCCTCCTCAGGGCCAGATTAACGTAGGGGCTATTGGAGCTGCAGCTCCAGGCCCCTACCTTTTATATAGGCCCCGGGTTGGCCATATTCACTGTTACCGCTCTTCTGTCACTTGTAAACACAGAAGTCTGGCTTCTATGCTCGCTTCCCCAGGCAGCACCCTCAGAACCTCCCCACACAGCGCGAAGGCCGGACAAGGAGGGACAGTTGCCGATGCATGGATGTGTTTATGGGCTTCAGAGACAGCATCCCATGTTGAATTAGGCATGCATGGCTGCACCCTTCCTCCTCTGGGTGCATGGCAAGGCACGGCCCTTAAGGCCCTTCAAAATCCTCAGCACCAAGCCCATGATGCTCTTAATCCGGCCCTGGTCCTCCTCCACCGCCGCTTCCACCTACACCGCCCATAGGTGTGCGCAGCCTATTGCATTAAGGTGTGCACCCCAAAGTTGAAATACACATGCATGTGTTTGCCAGCAGGGAGAGTAATGTATCGGGGCCATGTACCTGTAGGCAAAGAGAAATAGAGCAGAGCAGGTCCGAGGGAGATCTTTCCCATCTCCTCACTGGCAATGCTATGTGCCCTAGGTGATTAGGGTGTGCCCAGGCACACCCGGCACACCCTGTGCGCATGCCTATGTCACCGCCACATCCACCACCACCTCAACCTCCCTCCTACTCCATATGGGCCTCGTCCTTCAGAGATGAAGAAGAACATTGTTTTATTTTTCTGGTTTTTTTTTGTTGTTTTAAGTTATTTCCCTATCCACATTTGTTTGCAGAGCACTTGCCATGCTCTTAATTATGTTTTGCTGCCATTTGCAGCACTCTAGCCCTTTCCTTTGGTGTTTTAGAGCCATTTTAGTGCCTTAAAGTTCGGGTCCCCATTGACTTCAATGGGGTTCGGTGTCCGGGAAAAGTTCGGTAAAAGTCCGGGACACGGACCCGGACTTTTTTTTAAAGTTCGGCCGAACCCGTCGAACACGGACATCTAGGTGTCCGCTCAACCCTAGTCATGAAATCTGAACAAAGCAAAGACTGTATATCTGTAGTGTAGTGTACTGGTTTCTCTCCAAAGCTCGACGTTTCATTTCTCTCTGGTGCTTCATTTCTCTGTTATCAGCATGTGTCACTTCTGACAAATTATCCTGACACCAGAGATAAAATGGTGATAGGGTAGGGAGCTCAGCACACAGCTTGTCTGCTCACAACACATCTCTGCATCATTCCTTCATTCTTGTGGCGTGTGTGAAGGGGGTGTGTTCCTCTCCTCCAATCATCTTTCATACACTGTACAAGAGCTCTAATTGCAGCTCCCCACCCCCTCCACTGTGCTCCTGACAGATGAAGTACGACTTTATCTAAATTCAACACTTTTGAAGGGATGTAAAAAAGGAGAAGACTAAAGATAAAAAGTAAAACTTACAGTATATAGGAGGATTGGTTTAATCTCTGTGTATCATCTGAGTCTTTTCACTTCACGTGGTATATGTGAGGGTTTATAACCACTTTAGGTTTGGGTTACATGGAACCCATTGCCAATTAATCCTGGCCTGATTTGCTCACCCCCTACTGTTCAGTTTTTCTTGTTGAATTCAAACAATGATCATCTTTTGTGATTTTTAAGGCATTTTACATTTGCATGTACTTGTTGCTGCAAATTAGACACGTTTAAAACTAGACATATAGAAGTAGGCAGATAAATGTCATTGCTCATATATAACAAAATATTTACTCTAGTAAGTGTACTTTTAATAAATGTTAATAAAACTTCTCCGCTTACCCACACATTCATGTGCATTACTTGGTGTTGCTCTTTGCCAGGGCCTATCATAAAAAAAAGGCTTGCAAGCATCGCATTCTGGACCAATAGTGTTATGTTGACAGTCACACATAAGTCCGTCCTTTGTAGCAGTACAACGGGAAGCATGACCATTGCATTTACACCTTCCACCAACCTGAAGTTCAGAAACTCCATAAAAAGCAGTCTTCCTACGGATGCCCAACTTCTTGCCATGGTGAAGACGGTTAAAGACTATGCGGATATCTGTAGCAGTCACCCAATCTTGTAGAACTGGACTGTATTCAAATCTACGAGCTGATGGGCGACCAGCCAATGGCATGAAGGCTACAAGTCCTTTAGTGAGAGGTTTAACTCCTGTTTGGAAATCTGTACAAGTGGCTTCATGCTGCATGGGTTTTGTAATGGCACTAGTAGTAGCTTGGTCATAAACACGACGGCAATGAGTAGAGTAAAACTGGAAAGGAATCCAAGTCTTTCCATGGTCCATGGATTTATAAATTGCCATAGAATCAGGACGGGGGGAACAGAAACGCAAGCTGACATAAACAAGCTCAAATCTACGCCCCAATGGTAAGGTCAATGTCACATTTTGTGGAAATGTTAAACCACTTTCTGACCTCCAGCATGTTTGAGCATCTGTGTCAGTCATATATAAAGGTGGGTAAGAAGTATCAGGTTTTTTCTGGTCACAAAGCTGACATCGGCGTGATGTCACGTTTGTAGAGTCTAGAAAATAACACAGTTTTTGTGGTGTTCGTCCACAAGTGCTGGAGGTGATCACCTCTTGTCCAAGAGCCACATTGATAAAATCAGGGATGCAGTACTTCGGCCTCTGTTTGGCATCCAAGCAGGGGCCATCTGGAGTCCCACGGTGGGTTGAAGTTTTGTTGGAATTGCTTTCCTGTCCCTTGGGCACTAGGCACAGCAAGGAGATTATATAAAAAGGAAGAAAACCCCACAATATTCGAGGCATGACAGAACAATCAGGATGTTGGAAACATTACCTTAAAGAAAAAAAAAAACAATATTAATTATGTAATAAAAAACTAAAGTAGGATTTATATATTTAATAAATATACTCAACAGATTACAAGGCTACACTTCATATATTGTCATATATTTTCATTTACTTGCAGAGTTTCTTAGAATTTATATAACCAAAATAATACAAAATTATGTGGGAAATAAAAAATGGAAGGTATTGCGCATGAAGCCATGGGGTTGAATTACTAAAACTGGAGAGTGCAAAATCTGGTGCAGCTCTGCATAGAAACCAATCAGCTTCCAGGTTTTTTATCATAGCTTAACCACTTCTGGACCGGAAGGATTTGCCCCCTTAATGACCAGGCCATTTTTTGTGATTCAGCACTGCGTTATTTTAATGGAAAATTGTGCAATCATGCAATGCTGTAACGAAATAAAATTGATGTCCTTTTTTTTCCCACAAATAGAGCTTTATTTTGGTGGTATTTGATCACCTATGTGATTTTTTTTTTGTGCTATAAACAAAAAACCGCAACATTTCTGGAAAAAAAACTATATTTTTCACATTCTGCTATATAACATTCCAAAAAATGTAAAAATCTATTTTTTTAATCCTATAATTTTTAGCAGGACTGCGACAATTTGGTGGACAGTTCAGACCCCTAACTGACATTTTTGACACTTTTGGGGGGACCAGTGAAATTACTACAATAATCAGTGCTAAATATATGCACTGTTACTATAATAATGACATTGGCAGGAAAGGGGTTAACCTAGGAGTGATAAATGGGTTAAGTATGAGCCTAGGGGAGTGTTTACTAACTGTATGGGGGATGGGCTTGTGAAATGATCATAGAGACCTTTGATCCTGTATAGCAGGATCACAGGTATTCTGTGATCATTTCAGAGAGAACAATGGTCTGCTGTGTTTACAACAGCAGACTGTCGTTCTCTCTCTCAGCGGGGAGTGATCGCGGGTGCCCGGCAGCAATCATGGCCGCTGCCTAATGAGGGGCGGGAGCGCACCAACGGCAGCGCACGCTCACCCCCCCCCCCCCCCAGCACCATGTGCGCGACCGACGTAAGACTACGTCGGTTCCCACAGGAGAGGCTGCCTGCCACAGTAAATGTGCGGCGGGCAGTCTTAAAGCAGTTAATTGAAAAAGCTGAAGTTAGATGCTCATTGGCAACCATGCACAGCTGCACCATATTTTACATTCTCCAGTTTTAGTGAATGAACCCCCATATCTTTGTATTTTCTAAAGAATATGCTCAAATTTGTAAACTAATATATTAAAGTCAACATTGTACATAGTATGTATTGACACGAATGGGCATACTATTTGCAGAATATTAGCAACCAACACTATCTTGACTTTCACCATTTTCCTTCCATGTGTGCTTTTGCTTTTAGATTAGTCGGTCATACCATCATCCTCTCTGAACCACCCATTGTAGCCAATTAACCATGATTAAGTTGCTACTTTCAGGTCACAGTAGAGAGATTACTGCTTTATTGCTCTCAGTATCATGTGCAATTTGGCATTATTTCCAGTGTAAGAAGTGAACGCTGCTGTACTGCCATTTCTTCCTTAAAGCGTCCCTTAAAATGCAACATTCAGTTTTTATGGCCCCTTACAATTTCAAAACTATGTAGGAAAAGGAAAAAAAAAATGTCTGTGAGGAAGAAAAACCTTCTCCTGGCTTCCACCCATAGTGCCCAGGTAAAGGTGACATCACCATTTTTTTAAGATCCTGGGTCATCCTGAGTATTTGAAATTTAGAACATGCTTCTGCACTGGAGCGTCTTCTCAGAATATTTTAGGTGCTCAGCAATGCCCAGGATCTCATCTGAGGGATGACGATGTTACCCCCTACAGTATGGATGGTATGCACTGCTCAAAAAAAAGAATGGAACACTTTTTAATCAGAGTACCACATCAAGTCAATTCAACTCCTGGGATATTGATCTGGTCAGTTAAGTAGCAGGGGGTTGTTAACCAGTTTCAGCTGTTTTGGTGTTTATGAAATTAACAAAAGATACACTAGATGGACAATAACAAAACCCCCAAAACAGAAATGGTTTTACAGGTGGAGGCCACTGAAATGTTTTTTCCTACTTATTTTTTCAGACTGTTTTTCACTAATTTTGCATTTGGCTAGGGTCAGTGTCACTACTGATAGCATGAGGTGATACCTGGACCCAATAGAGGCTGCACAGGCAGTCCAACTCCTCCAGGATGGCACATCAATATGTGCCATTGCCAGAGAGTTTGCTGTGTCTCCCAGTACAGTCTCAAGAGCATGGAGGAGATTCCAGGAGACAGCCAGTTACTCTAGGAGAGCTGGATGGGGCCGTAGAAGGCCCTTAACCCATCAGCAGGATGTGTATCTGCTCCTTTGTGCAAGGAGGAACAGAATGAGCAATGCAAGGGCCCTACAAAATTACCTCCAGCAGGCCACTGGTGTGAATGTCTAAATAATCAGAAACAAACTTTATAGACATCCTCTAGTGGACTCTGTGCTCACTGCTTGGCATCGTGGAGCTTGATTGGCATTTGCCATTGAACACCAGAATTGGCAGGTTCGCCACTGGCGCCTTGTGCTTTTCACAGATGAGAGCAGGTTCACCCTGAGCACATGTGACAGATGTGAAAGGTACTGGAGAAGCAGTGGAGAACGTTATTCTGCCTGTAACATAATTCCGCAGGACTGGTTTGGTGGTGGGTCAGTGATGATCTGGGAGGCATATCTATGGAGGGATGCACAGACCTCTAAAGGCTAGACAATGGTACCCTGACTGCCATTAGAAATCGGGATGAACACGACAAAAGACTGGCTGGCCAGGGTTGGCTACATATATGAGATGGAGGAGACTTTGGCTATAAAACTGGAGAGAAACGATATCTTTCAAAAAATGTGGTCCCACTGGCAAACATTTATGGTCTCATCAGAGTACAAAGACCTTATGGCAGCTCAATAAGACTTGATAGGTCATTCACTCAAACTTGGACACGTTAACAACTTTTACCCCACCCCTACCCCACACCCTATTCCCTTCCCACCCCGTCCCATTTCTTCTAATATCTCTACTTCTCACTCCTTTATATCCTTCATTTCTAATCTTTCTTTTTCTTCCCTTTTTATATTCTCTCTTTGTTATATGGACGAGCCACGCCATGTGACTCGTCTGCTTGATAATATCACAACAGTAACCGATTTACACTCCTCTTTATAGACTATATACTTATAAAGTGTATACATCTGGAAATTTATATGCAAGTTTGTTTTCATTTATGCATCTCACACCTTCTCATTGAGACTGGATTGTAGATGCCGTATGTGAATGTTCATCAGTCTTTCCTGAATGTTACTGAACAAAATGTCTGAACTTAACATGCACTTTACTATTGTAATGCATACTTTTACTTGTTTGTTAATTTTCATGAATAAAAGTTTTATATTGAGAAAAAAAAAAAAAGAAATCGGGATGAAATCCTTGGACCCATTAACAAACCCTACGCTGGTGCAGTGGATCCTGGGTTCCTTCTAGTGCACAACAATGGCCTGCCTTATGTGGTGAGAGTATGCAGCCAGGTCCTGGAAAATGAAGGAGTTGATGCCACTAAATGGCCCCCATGCTCGCCTGACCTAAATTCAATAGACATTATGTTTCGGTCCATCGGACACCGCCAGGTTGCACCTCAGTCTGTTTAAGAGCTCAGTGATGCCCTGGTCCAGATTTGGGGGGAAATACCACAGGGCACCACCCATTGTCTCATTAGGAGCATGCCCGGACATTTTCAGGCATGCATACAAGCACTTGGGGGCTATACAAACTACTGAGTACCATTTTGTGTTGCTTCAATTAAATTTCAGCAAAATGGACTAGCTTGCTGCATCATTTTTTCACTTTGATTTTTTCGGTTGTCGTTGATTTCAGCCCTCTGTAGGTTTTTTAATTTTAATTTTCATCAAACGATGTGGCATCCTTTTGATTCTAACACATTACCCAGTCCATAGCAGTATAGATATCCAGTATGATTTTTTTCCCCATTGAGATCTGATGTGTTTCCTAAGTGTTCCTTTAATTTTTTTCAGCAGTGTAAATGGGGTCTTAAACATACTTTACCTGCTACATGGCACACAAGAAGTCTATATTTGTGCAAGAACTATCTCTCTGTGACATTAGCAGGCGTGTTCAGTAGGGATGATCAAACAGTTCAACCCGAACATTGACTGTTCGAAATTCGTCCGAATTCCGAACTTTTTGCGGAAAAAGTTCGGAATTCGTCAACCAGAACCGACCAAAATGCAATGGGACAGGAACTGGGCTTTAAAAGCCTGTGATTGGACCAGAACCATTAGTAAAAGCCAATTGAGGGGGCAGGAGGATGCTAGGAATGTAGTTGGAGTGACTAGGGGGTCCAGAGGCCAATCAGTAGTGAATACGCCCCCCAGTATATAAGATATCGCCGCCAAATCTCTAGCACTGTAATACAGGGGATTTGTGTTACTCCTGCTTCAAAGTGTCATTTAGCAATTATTAGTGTGAGGAAAGGGATATCTAGTGTAGTTAGGGTACTATTTTCCACAATAGTTAGATTCAATAATCTAGTTTCTGTAGAGAAAGTGTTAAGTGCCAGGTAACTGTAGTGTAGTGTAGGGTGAACTGACTCTGACTGCTATGGCAGGGTGACCAAACCCTTCCATGTCAGGGTGACCGCCATAGAAAAAAGATTGTTTGTATTAGAATTGCAGTAGAGCAGGGATATGGCTCCGCTACTTTCACACCTGGCTGTTTTTTTTTGCAGGCGTTTATTGGGCTTTTTTGTGGACGTCTTTGGAGGCAGGCATGACATCTGAACTTCTGTGTAGGGGTATATATACACACACACATATATGTATATATACACATACACACATATAGGTGTGAAAGTAGCAGAACCTTATGCCTGCGCTAATGAAATTATTTGCAGGGATGTGGCTCCGCTCCTATCACACCTATATATGTGTATGTGTGTATATATATATATATATATATATATATATATATATATATATATATATATGTGTGTGTGTGTGTGTGTGTATATATACCCCTATACAGAAGTTCAGATGTTATGCCTGCCTCCAAAGACGCCCAAAAAATGCCCAAAAAAACGCCTGCAACAAAAACACAGAGGTGGGCAGGCGGGCATAACATCTGAACTTATATATATGTTTAGGGGTATAGGGGTATATATACACACACACATATATATATATGTATATATACACATATGCACATATAGGTGTGGTAGGAGCGGAGCCACATCCCTGCAAATAATTTCATTAGCGCAGGCATAAGGTTCTGCTACTTTCACACCTATATGTGTGTATGTGTATATATACATGTGTATATATACATATATGTGTGTGTGTATATATACCCCTACACAGAAGTTCAGTTGTAATGCCTGCCTCCAAAGACGTCCACAAAAAAAGCCCAATAAACGCCTGCAACAAAAACGGCCGGGTGTGAAAATTGCGGAGCCCTATGCCTGCTCTACTGCAATTCTAATACAAACAAACTTTTTTTTCTGGTTCTGGACATGCTACAGAGCTGAAACTTCACAGGTACACTTTTTAGACCCCCCAGACACTAAATCTCATTTTTTTTTCAATAATGTTTTCAATAATTGGCTCTCTATCAAAACGACAATTTTTAAGAACTTTTTTTTGTGTGATTAATAGTCCCTGGGGCATGACCCAGAACCCTAGGCACTTTTTAGGGGCATTTATTGGGTTTTAGGGCTTCAAAATGGTGTTTTTTGATTACCGAAGTTCGGGTCCCATTGATTTCAATGGGGTTCTGGAATCCGGACCCAAACTTTCGGGAAGTTTCAGGTGTTCTGGTCGAACCGAACTTTTCAAAAGATCGATCATCCCTAGTGCTCAGTAAAGAAAGTTCCTCTAGCCCAAAAGAGTCAGTTGAATTTTGTAAAGATAGTTTGCTTGTTTATACTAGGTTACCATGCTGCACTGTCTGCACTGCTTTACTGCCATGTTTGGTTTGAATGTAACCTCATACTATTGCATGCCTACTAAAATATATGTATGAATTGTATATACCGTAACTTTTTTTGGCACATATCCTGTGCAATGACTTAAGGAAAGTAGTCAATTTGCCAGGAGCATTGTTTATCCATCTTCTACACTTCAGTACTAACTGAAAGCTTTGTTTGGCATTATTTCGTTTTATCCACGTTTCTTCACACTATTTTACTTTTCTTTTTCACATGCTTTCCAGCGCAAACAGTGTGTATATTCACATTCTGGTGTGAAATTTACTGGCCAAATATTAAAGGAATGTAAATGTGTGAATTCTTATGGAGCAGCCTTCCAAACTCATTAGACACAATAATGTTATCTGACATCCATGCCTTGATGAGATCCTGTCTAGTAACCAATCTCCAAGTCTCTATTGTTCAAAAAACACAGACCTCTTGTCAACCTTAATGTAATGTGACAGCAGTTCAAAAGAGAACGTTAATTATTAATCAATGATAACCTAAAGATAAAGTGTTCTATCTTTGAATGAGGTCATTATCAGTAAACAACATAATCTTCTATTCCCTATACTAGCGATTCTCAAGATTCCAGTATTTTCAGCAACAACACGCTCTCAGTTGTGATTTCAACCTTAACTGAAAGCAATTTAGTTTTTGATTTTTCATCATAATATGTTTAATGTTCAATTTAGTTATATGTAAGCTCTTTTTTTACTGCCTGCCTGTCAAATTGTGCAATCAAAATTCTTGACTGGTTTAAGAAAATGAATTACAAGATTAGGTTGATGAGTGTTTTTCTCTCTTTGCTTTACACAAGTAGGAGGCATGCTGCTGACAGTCCAAGTACCAGTTTATCCCAAGGGAATAACAGTGATTGGACAATGTTCTCTAACTTGTCCAATTATTTTCTTTCCAAGATTTGTTGCTTGGGACTTTCTGCAGCTACCTATCGAAATGACTGTCGCCCAACTCAATCAAAATCATCTCATGTTTATGGGAAGTTTAACACTACTATATATCTGAGTTACAAAAATAGAAGCTATTACTCCTCATGCCAATCAGTGCTAAGCCTGCAGTTATCAGATTTTAAAAAACAAAGATTGTTGATGATAATGACATAGTAATGATACTTGATATTGGAGCTTACAAGAAAGGATCTTACAAGAAATGTGATTCAACCATGCCTGATGTAGACACACTTGTTGTAGTTGTATCTGCCCAATGATAAGTTTAATTAGTTATGACTATTCGTTTATGGCCCATGTCAGTGTTACAGTTATATATTCTTATTTTTCATAGCGCTCATTTATTCAAGCTGTTCAAAATATCTATCTATAAATTTGTATCAGTGTCATACCACAGATCAAGAAGAAAACGCAATTCTAAGTTGTCTGGATATCTTTTTGCACATGTTTTTTTATTGTAATAATTTATTCTAATTTAAATGACAACTTTAAGTGCAAAAGGAGAATCAGCTTACTTGCATCTTAAAGGATAAGTAATGTGTTCTAGCACCCCCCTTCTCCCATCCTAGGCTCCACTCACAAAACTGCATCATTCATTAACAGGGATCTGCCCCATCTGCCACTACGCTCTTGTAATATAACAAGAATTGAAATTGAAGTGCCACACAACTTTATTTCTGATAAGATGTACAATCCAAAACCGTAGCCTACTTTTTTGGATTGTATCCCTGACTTTTAATGGAATAAACTTGTATCTGGACCTCTAAGCAGTGGTGCGGCGCTTTAATTTCAATTCTTGTTACATTACACTACAAGCCAAGGAGACTGTGGAGACCCTCTAGAGCAGTGGTCCTCAACTCCGTTCCTCAGGGCCCACTAGCAGGCCAGGTTTGCAAGATAACTAAACTACATCACAGGTGATCTCATTTGCTGCTCAGTGATTGCAGTATTCTTGTCTGCATCTCCCCAAGGTAATACTTAAAATCTGGCCTGTTAGTGGGCCCCAAGGTCCGGAGTTCAGGAACACTGCCTTAGATTACCCGGGTACCTATATTAGAGTACCTTTATGCAGCCCATGCCTTATAAAATATACGTTGGGGTGTTTGCTTTTCAAAATGGGGTCAATTTGTGGGCGTTTCCATTGTCCTGGTGCTCCAGGGCCTTGGTCCTCAACCCTGGTCCTCAGGGCCCACTAACAGACCAGGTTTGCAAGATAACTGAAATACATCCCAGGTGATATAATTTGCTGCTCAGTGATTGCAGTACTCTAGTCTGCATCTCCCCAAGGTAATACTTAAAATCTGGCCTGTTAGTGGGCCCTGAGGACCGGAGTTGAGGACCACTGCTCTAGAGTGTAGAAGCTGCCTGCCCAGGAACCAGGTAATTTACACCAACATCCAACATCGATACCTTAAGACAGTGTTTCTCAACCTTTGTTCAGACAAAGCACCCTTTAAAAATTATGGACAATCTCGAGGCACAGATTTGGGGAACCCCATTCTAAAATGTAAAAACTATTTCAACAGTTTTACGTAATGCAGAAACATCCACTAGTCCAAGTAGGACACCCAACATTAGAGGTGATTTATTCTTCCAAAGCAAATGCACTTTTGTAAACTGTTACTGACTAATTTTCCAATATTTCTCCATCATTCAGCTAATGTGACCCCACCGCTGATGAAGAGGGGCAGGGGAGGGTCAAACAAGGATGCTATGCAGGCATCTGACATCCTTCTTATCAACTGATGACGCCATTGAGTGTCGCCGGCAGCTTGAAGGTTGTAATGGTGCACAATGAAATCTTGTGATCATTGCATAACTAAAAAGCAGCCTTTATCCACACGCCAGCTTGTAAACAATTTTTGGGCAATTTTTAGGCATTTTGCCAAGGCACCCCTGAAGAAACCTCAAGGCACCCCAGGGTGCCTGAGCACCCTGGTTGAAAAGGGCTGCCTTAAGTTAACAATACCAGTAAGATAACCCTTTGGGTCCAGCGCTATCTTTTCACTTTTCTCAACTGTGTACTTATTGACCTTTGATACTTCCTTCAGCTTTCCAACTGAAAGCCTGTATGGAGGAATGGGCAGAAAGCTGGAAGACACATCTGCAATGTTTTGCCAGCTCCTGCTGTAGATTATAATAAATGCACATTTGTGTCCTGCAAAAATATGTGCATTTATTATTTTTTCCATAAAAGTGAAATTAGCCTTTGAAGCCTTATTGTACATTTAGTGTAAATTAGCTAAGGGAAAAAAAAAACCTAGAGGCTGTGTCTTCAGGAGACTGACATGTTACCCCCCCCCCCCCCCCGATCCATTGATATTGGGTACCATGCTTTGCAGACTCCTGCAGGAAAAATAATAAATGCACATTTTTTTTCCAGCAAAAAAATATGTGCATTTATTATTTTTTCCCTGAAGGTAAACTTAGCCTTTAATACACTTTACTTACTCATACTGAACCCTACCGTGTGTTCAGTGAACAAAAATCCTTATAACAACCGAAAAGTTAATATGATCATGTTAAAATTTAATCTGCTCACAGTGTATGCCTCTCTCATTTTTGCAGCTCCCCCAAGCAGTCCCACCCACCTGTGTATCATATGTGGACAAATTGTATATCATTTTACAAGTACTGGATGTGCATCTACAAATAATGTAGTTGATTTATTAAAACTGCAGTATTGTTTTATAAACACCTAAACTTTTTTAGAACCATAACTAGATACAAGGCAATATTATCATCTTTATTTTGGCTAATGTTTAAAAGTAATAACATGCTAGTAAACAGAAGTCTAAATGATGCCATAAGGCTACCTAGGTATGAAAACAAATTGTTGTACAGTTGAAGACATTACCAAGGCTGTGCCACAGTCTTGAAATGAAGGTGATCGGATGGGATTAAAGCTTAAGCAATGTATTTTTATTTACCACTTGCCGACCGCCACCCGACTATATACAGCGGCGGAGCCAATAGGGGACGAGCGCGCTCCACCAGAGGCGCGCTCCCACCCCCGCTCGTTCCCTAAGAAGCCCGCACGTGTGACCGGCAGACCCGATGTCCGCCAGTCACTCGCGATCGCACAGATCATACGGTCCTGCTATGTAGGACCGTTTCTCTGTGCTGTTACACAAACAGCCACATCCAATCACAGTTAGAAGCACGCCCCTAGGGACACACTTAACCCCTCCCTCTCCAATAAAGTTAACCCCTTCCCTCCCAGTGTAATTTTTACAGTAACAGTGCATATGTATAGCACTGATTACTGTAGTAATGTCACTGGTACCCCCAAAAGTGTCAAAAATGTCAGTCAAGGGTCAGATCTGTCCGCCGCAATGTCGCAGTCCCACAAAAAAAATGGCAGATCGCCGCCATTACTCGTTGTGAAAAATATTGTTATTTTTTCAAAATTGCCGCTCTTTTTTTGTTTATAGTGCAAAAAGTAAAAATCGCACAGGTGATCAAACACCACCAAAAGAAAGCTCTGTTTGTGGGAAAAAAAGGACATTCATTTCGTTTGGGTACAGTGTCACACGACCGCGCAATTGTCCGTTAAATTGTCCGTTAAATTGTCCGTTAAATTCACGCAGTGCCGAATCGCAAAATAGGCCCTGGTGTTTGAGCAGCCAAATCCTCCGGGGCATAAGTGGTTAAAGAGGACCTGCCCTGCTTATTTCTATTACAAGAGATGTTTACATTGATTGTAATAGGAATAAAGGTGATCAAATTTTTTTTTTTTTTTTTTTTTTTTAAGGAACAGTGTAAAAATAAAAAATAACAGAAAAAATAAATAAATAAGAAATAAGATAGAAAAAAATGTAAAGCGCCCCATCCCTCCGAGCTTGCGCGTAGAAGAAAACTCATACGCAAGTCGCGCCCACATATGTAAATGGTGTTCAAACCACACATGTAAAGTGTCGCTGCGATCGTTAGAGTGAGAGCAATAATTCTAGCTCCAGACCTCCTCCCTTACTCTAAACTGAAAACCTGTAGACACAAGTGTTGCCTGTGGAGATTGTTAAGTACCAAAGTTTGTCTCCATTCCACGAGCGTGCGCAATTTTGAAGCATGACATGTTAGGTAACATTTTACTTGGCATAACATTCTCTTTTACATTATAGGAAAAAATTGGGCTAGCTTTACTGTTTTCCTATTTTTAAATTTTAAAAATTTGATTGTAAGACCGCCGCGCAAATACGGTGTAACATAAACTATTTCAACGATCTCCATTTTATTCTCTAGGGTCTCCGCTAAAAAAATATATATATATATATATTTTATATATATATATATATATATATATATGTATATATATATATATATATATATATATATATATATATATATATATATATATGCTTGGGGGTTCTAAGTAATTTTCTAGCAAAAAAATACAGATTTTAACTTGTAAACAACAAGTGTGAGAAAAAGGGCTGGTCCTTAGGTGGTTAAGCAAGAACATTTTTGTGTCCACCACTTTTATTTCCTATAATGTTTTATTACTATTATGTAATACATCCAGACATACATTTTTATGGAGAAAAAAAAGAACACATAAATAGAAGAGCACACATTGCAGTTCATATTCTGCAATGTTAATACTCTAGTTAAATCTTACTTTCAGCTCTAGCCAGTAAGTAGCACTGTGGGCTCATTGTCCCAGCATAGGACATGTTCATCTGCCAAAGAGCGAGACGTGTATTCCCTCTGAATGTAAAGTGCTGAAAGAACATCTTGTAGCAGCAGCTCCACGTTTAATCATGTAAGTTGGATTATCTTGCCACATCCTGAGAAAGTTTACCAACAAACAAAACAGGAGCATTTCACTGACAGCTCTTTCCTCCGTCCCAAGCTTGGCAATTAATTTGTTCGGAATCTGGCGGTGGATTTTTTTTGTGTGATACACAGATAGGGGTTTAATGGGCATGTGATGACAGACATAAAGTTTGTCTTCACGGAGCAGGCACGGACAGAATTAGTCCAGTTGCACAAGCGTATGGGCTGCAATTGCTTTCTGTTTAACATTATCTTTCCAGCTGCTTGACTGCAATAGATATTCTGTATGTTGTTTTTTTTTCTTTTGTTTAACTTTTCAAGTATATTCATTTTTTAACTTTGGCAACTTATTCCAGTTTGCAGAAAAGTATCTTAGTGCTCCTAAATTTTGAATATCTTCTATCCTCATCCCCCCCCCCTATTTGCACACACACTATATTGCATTTCAGCATACACAGTGAAAAATTAAAAGTGGGCTGATTTACTAATGGCGTTCAGACAGTTCACTCAAAAATTATGGAAATATTGAACATTGATTGGCAAATCCATGATTGGTGTATATCTCAGCGTGGATTTGTGGAAAGGTTACATAGCCCCTGTACATTTTATTATTCTTTCAGTACACTCCATTGTATTAAAAGGGTATATTGGTTTGCATGGTCTCAAAGAGTAGTCATCTGGAATGGAATGATGAAAGTTAGAGGGTGTATTTATGGGAGCAAAAGGCTAAATGAAGATGTATTTACAGACACAATTATTATTATTATATAGGATTTATATAGTGCCGACAGTATACGCAGCGCTTCACTACTTGAGGGTAGATAGTACAAATACAATACACATTAACCACTTGCCCACTGCCTAACGACCGATTTACGTCGGCAGTCAGCCCCTCACAGGCAAAGTGACATAGTAGTATTTCACTCGCCTGTGAGGCTCTAGGGAAAGAGCGCGCGCCGCTCCCGCTCGCTCACGGACCCCCCCCACGCGTGTGAGCGGCAGACCCGATGTCTGCCGGTCACTCGCGATCGTCGGTTACACCGAGAGAAAGGCAGGCGGCTAATGTAAACAAAGCCGCCTGTCATTCTCCCCTGTGTAACAGCACAGATCATACAGTCCCGCTATGTAATACCGTAGATCTCTGCTGTTACACACACAGCCACATCCAATCACAGTTAGAAGCACACCCCTAGGGACACACTTAACCCCTCCTTCTCAAATAAAGTTGACCCCTTCCCTGCCAGTGTCATTTTTACAGTAACAGTGCACAGTTGGCCTAAAATGTTAAAAAAAAAATAGATTTTTACATTTTTTGGGGGGGAATTTCATATAAAAAAATTTGAAAAATATTGTTATTTTTGTAAAATTGTCGCTCTTTTTTTGTTTATAGCGCATGATCAAAAAATCGCACAGGTGATCAAATACCACCAAAAGAAAGTTCTGTTTGTGGGATAAAAAGGACGTCAATTTCATTTGGCTACAGCATCACACGACCGCACAATTGGCTGTTAAAATCACGCAGTGCCAAATCGCAAAATACGCCCTGGTCAGGAAGGGGGTAAAATCTTCTGGGGCTTAAGTGGCTAATACAGTAGGAATCAGAGGGCCCTGCTCATTAGAGCTTACAATCGAAAATGATATGTTCTAAATATATTATGACTACAAACAATTGAGTGTAGTTTAAGGTAAAATAATTTGTAATTGTCATAATTAAATCAAGGTATCCATCTATACGATAATAGAGTCTATATAAACCTATGCCATTGCAATAAATGTTGTGTGTTTTAAGAAAATTATTATATTTTACATGGACAATTTATAGTAGATTTATAGATAGGGATCACCATATTGCTGTAATATGATTATCTCCTATGATTGTCTGCTCCATCTAGTGGCCACTGTGCAATATTTTAGAAAAATACCACATCATGACCACTAGATGGCGCTAATAATGATATTACAAATAATACTATGATTATTCATTATACCTGTTTGAATGCTTAAGGCACCTGTACGGCAAATTATTTATACATAGATTCCATATTTCATATCTCTTTTGATCTGATAGGAAGAATAAACATTTCGATTTTCTTTAGGAAACTACCACTAAGCTACTGTTTAATTATGTCCATATTCATGCCAGGTCTTACATTTATTTAGCTCTCCCACCACTCTACAGCAAGGTTGCGAACTAATTTTATAGACCAAATCCAATCATCTACACAAGAAGCTTTACATGTCCCATAATTTTATAAGAGCAGACAGGGTCAGCGTAGCCATTAGATAAGTAAGTCTTGGCCTTTGGCTGGCAAAAAAGATGGCTTTGTCCTGTATAGATTTTGGCCACATTTTGTTTTAGAAAGACAAAAAAGAAAGAAAGTGTAATAGTTGAAAGAATAACTGAATTCATTAAGCAATTGCTGACCGCCTACCGTATATGTCCTACGGTAGGTCGGCTCTATTTCACAAAATCACATACCTGTACATCATTTCAGGCAATAGCTATTAGGGGGTTGCGCGCCCGCAGCTGCAGCCATGTTCGTGCACAGATTGGACAGGGGGGGAGCCAATCAGCGGGTCTGGGTGCCCCCCCTCCGATCATTCCCAAGAGAGGAAGAACGGCGGTCTGCCTATGTAAACAAGGCAGATTGCCATTCTGATAGGGGAGAAGATGGAGATCCTGTGTTCTTTCTAAGCAGAAACACGGATCTCTGTCTTCCCCTAGTTGGAGCAACCCCCACACAGTTAGCAAGCACCCCCTAGACACACATTTAACCCTTTGATCGCCCCTGATGTTAACTCCTTCCCTGCCAGTGTCATTAGTTCAGTAACAGTGCATATTTTTACCCCTGATCACTGTGATAATGTCACTGGTGCCCAAAAAAGTGTCAAAAGCGTCAGTTAGGTGTCCGATTTGTCCGTTGCAATGTTGCAGTCCCGCAAAAATCATTGATTGCTGGGAATCACTTAAAAAAAAAAAATAAATAGAATGCCATAAAAATATCCCATAGTTTGTAGACGCAATAACTGTTGTGTAAACCAATCAATATACGCTTATTACAATTTTGTTTACCAAAAGTATGTAGCAGAATACATAATGACCTAAATTGATTAAGAAATTAGATTTTTTTTATTGGATGTGTTTTACACAGAAAGTAAAAAATATTGTTTTGTTTTGCTTTTATTGTTGCTCTTTTTTGTTCATAGCACAGAAAATTAAAACTGCAGAGGTGATCAAATACCACCAAAAGAAAGCTCTATTTGTGGGAAAAGGAAGACTTCAATTTTATTTGGGAACAGTGTTGCACGACCACGCAATTGTCAGTTTAATTAACGCAGTGCCGTATCACAAAAAATGGCCTGGTCATTAAGTGGGTAAAACTTTCTGGCGCTGAAGTGGTTAACAAAGTAGTTATATGAAAATTGTAGCATGCATATTTAGATTGCTTTATGTTTCTGGGATACTGGTATAGTTTGCCTAAGTTCATAATATATCATGTACCCACAATTGGTAATAATCCAGAGATCTACTTAACTAAAATATACATCTACTATTCATGAAATGCATCTACATACTGTATATAACAGAAATACTTTCCTAGAGTATGTCTCAGACATGCCAGGAGGAGGTATCCAATTGGTAATTTTAGCAGATGGTTTTATACTAATAGAATTCGAGCATTAAATTAACATTTTTAAAAAATATATATATATTTTTTTAACTACAGCCATAAAGCAGTAAGGCTTCAATGAGTTTCGTCACTAGTTGGTAATAGCAAAAAAAAAAATATATATATATATAAATTTTTCTTTTTGAGTTCTCAAAAAACTAGTCATAAAAGGGAAACCAACAACATATATGGGAAAATATTATTTCATTTGCAACCACTGATATATGATAGTAGCTAAATAATGCACCAAAAGACATTAAATATTCATTGTTTAAAATCTGAAGTTCTGACAAGACCAGAAGGCAAATGAACTGACAGAGAGGCACCCTAAACGTGGAAAACGACTCACTAAAATTTCATATATTTTTTAATATGGTAATCTATTTTGAAAAATAATTTTAAATCCTATATACAATATCTGCAATTTGTATTAAGATATTTCCTGTTAATCCTGCCATGAAAGTTCTGGTGTAGGCATTTCCCTGTCTCCAAGTTATGCTTTGCATTGTCATTCTATGTTGTTTATTGGAGACTTTAAAAGGCTGTACAGATGCTCATTGTATAGTCTCTGTTCCATTGTTTTTTAATGAAATGCAGTATATAGGAAGTTACTAAAAGATGTTAGAGGAAATCAGCATCACCGAAATGCAGAGAAGAATGAAAAAGTGAAAACAGAATTTGTAAAGCAAAAAAGAAAAGTGAAAAAAAAATATGACAAATGTTTGTGTTACACTGTGTTTAGCAAACTAAATGACAGTCAAATTTCCTTTTATTATCAAACATGCTTAAAATTATGTCCAAGCAAATTATTATTAATATTATTATTATTATTAATAAAATATTACAGGATTTAAATGATTATTTATGCAAGCACATTTTTTTCCAAACAATCAAGCACATATTTTGATTGAATAGTAAGAATAATGTATGAGTTGATGATGACCTTAATTCAAGTGAAAAAAAATACCATTTAAAGACATATGAGACATTAGTATCTCCATTACGTCAATAACATCAGCTTTATGTTACCAAGAATGCAATGCTAAAAATAATAAATATGATCTTAAAACTATTGGCTTTAAAAAAAAGTTGAATAAAATAGATTATACATTATGAAAGTCCAGCTGTAGGTTCTCCACATCCCTTAGGGACAACCTGTCCAATGCATGAGGAAAATACATAAATCAAGTGCTGCTTCAGGTTATTTAAAATATTTGGGCTGGTGTGCTGCCACATGCTTTCTCTCTTCTTCCTCCTTCTCCATTCTCAAATCCTGTTCCAATGCCTAATTTGTTTCACATAATACAAGCTCTCCTACTCTTCAAAGAGAACACCACCATGTGTGTCTTACTCTGTTGATCCTGACTGTCCGGTTCAGAGTGTGCTGTGAATCCTCTCTATGGTTCGGTGAACATAAGATATTTATTTGAGACTGCAAAAGACATTCATTTCTAAAACGCACACCTGCTTTTAGCTAAGTGACCGATTTTGTTTTCACTGCAAAGGATTAAGCAAAAACGAATGTTCCTACATATTTTTGTACTGCTCAACTTACAGTACTGCAACATGTAAAATATTAATTTGAAAAATATTTATAAGCCTTGAAAGGTGGTTAAAAATATGCACTTTCCTTTTGGGCCTAATTAAAGATGTTATTTTTAATAGCTTAGAGTAAGTAACAGATGTAGCAATAACATATGTTGTAACAAAATTATAGTAAGAACTTTCACTAAACCTTTGTGGAAACTTTGAAAATGAAGGCAAAAATATAAACATATTTATTAAACAAGCTGCGCTAAAAAATATGAATCATTCTTAAGAATATGTGACCATATAAACAATAAAAGTGTCAAAATGAAAGTGAATATCCAAATTACATAAATTGATGAATAAGTATTCAATAAAAAAATATGTCCATAAAATAAATAGTGCGCACAATAAATATTTCTATAAAGTGTCCATAAATCAATAAGGTGACTGGTGTGGTAAACAAATAATAGTGCAGTCCACCACAAGTGCTGTGATCCACCACCGACAATAAAGCTGCTTACCAAATAGTAGTAAGATTAAAGCCTATATGGCACAACTAGCGTTCAGTAGATTTCGGCGGGATGTAGATGATGGCCAAGAATAGGATATATCATGGAAATCCCCCAAATGGCAGCCCGACACGATAAGCTCAATACACATCAATGGACCAGCATCCCGCTGCCCATCTGTCACCTCCCTGGCCCATGAACATGTATGTATAAAAACCTAATTTGGCACCCTAAGCTTCCACTATCAAAGTTTAAAGGCAGAACAGAGGCTTTCCACCTGGCGGACTCTGTTTTGCTCAATGGGGATCGATCCGCCGATCCTCGCTGAGCAGGCGGATGACAGCTCTGTCTCTGTTCCCTGTGCTGAGATGGTCCTGTCAGAGCTCCACTCTCCTGTATGGGAGATCAGATGAAAACAGACAGCCTGTCCATTTTCACCCGATCCTATACGATTCTCCAGATGGATTAAAAATAGGGTTTCCATTCATCTGGATTTCACAGACAGGATCGGATCGGATAGCAGCGGGTGTCAGCCGAATTGTCACCGCTGACATCCGCAGCTCCATTAAGGTGCATGGAGCATCCAATCAGGTCCGCCTGAACTGACAGGCGGACCTGATCAGAAAGCCAGTGTGAAAGAGGCCTTTATGCATTCTATGCATTAAGATGAAAAAGCTTCTGTGTGCAGCAGCCCCCCTAATACTTACCTGAGCCCCATCTCAATCCTGCAATGTGCATGAGTGCCTCAGCTGTCCAGGGCTCTCCCTCCTGATTGGCTGAGACACAGCAGTGTGCACTATTGGTTCCCACTGCTGTCAATCAAAGTCAGTTAGCCAATGAGAAAAGAGAGGGGGCACAGCCAAACCACGGCTCCATGTCTGAATGGAAACACAGAGCAGCGGCTTAGGTGTCCACAAAGCAAGCTGCTTACTGCGTGATTACTTGGCAGGAGGAGGGGGCCAGGAGTGCCAATGAGAAGAGGAGGATCAGAGCTGCTTTGTGCAAAACCACTCCACAGAGTAGGTAAGTATGACAGGTTTGT
This sequence comes from Pelophylax lessonae, assembly GCF_965119305.1. Lineage (NCBI taxonomy): Eukaryota > Metazoa > Chordata > Amphibia > Anura > Ranidae > Pelophylax > Pelophylax lessonae. The sequence continues at coordinate 115,477,766 of NC_138779.1, forward strand.
TATTTTTAACCAAATTAAAATGAGACTTTAGTAACACTTTAGGGCAACACCATGAGGATGATAGATCTACCCTACCGATCAACCATGAGACCACACCAAGTTATAAACAAGGTTTGGAGAAATTAGTGTACTAAATAAGACCAAAAACATGCTGATAGTAATGATAGGTACTGTATATTGAGTCCAATCTATTCTTACCCTTCTTCCAATATTTCAAAATATTACAGCCAACTATAATTCCCAGGAAAGAGGCCAAGCCAATGATACAGAAAAAATCATTTTGTGAATGAATTCCACAGCAGGAAATGGTTTTGTGACAGCACAATGCAAGCTTTATTGTCTATATTTAATATGATTATTGTTAATAAAAGGCAGCTCTCAAGAAATAAATATGTAGACTTCTTTTGCTGACCCTTACATTTGGGGATGGAGGTTCCATGGCTCAGATACTCATATTTAGTTTTTTCAGTCAGAACAAGTACAGAGTAAAGAGTTCTGCATTTTTTTATAAAACACTTGTGTCCACTATGCTTATTCTGGGTCTGTGAATTAAAGTATTAAAGCTAGGCACAGCTAGGCAACTAGCTTTTTTTAGAAGGAGACCAGAAATGGCAAACTCCATACTTTGCTTGTGACAAAGTTATGGTTTGAAATTATCTACTAGTTTCTTTGAGTGCAATTATTGAGAGATTATGTCAAGAGATGACAAGACAAGAGATTATCATGTAAAATGCTACTCATTTGCATTTCCCCAATCCCCATTCCACTGACTGCTCCGCATCCATGATTTGTGGCTAGACAACACCTTTCCCTATAGCTTTACATGTGGTCAGTATATAATATTAGAAAAGTAAAGAAAATGGCCACTGGTTTCAAAAGATGAGGCAGTCAGGAAATTGAGGAATCCTGAATGCTAAATTGTTTTTTTTTTTTTTATGCAAACCACTTACTTTCTCTGACCTTCCAAATTGTAACTCATATTTTAAAGGCCTTTAAATTATAAGAAATGTAAATAAAAAAAATCTGTGCTCGTCATTAAAAAGTACAATTCACTAAAAAAGCAGCCAGCATAAATCTGTTGATGGCAGATAAGTAAAATAAAAGACAATTTATGCCCAATGTCCATAAAAATGAGATCCCGTCATTATCTGTCGTGTAAGATGATAGCACACAACACCAGAAGTGCTCTATAGAGGCTGCTTACCAGACCTCCATAGGTATGGAGCATATTGGAAAATCAAAGATGGGGGAAATCAGCTGTGAAGGGATTTACTTCCATCCGAATCCTCTCACCCACTCTCCTCTTCTCCTCAGGATGTCAATATAGTTTGGAATGGGATGCCTAGGCTCTCATAGATAAGAGAGCCATCACCAAAAAACAATGGTTTAATAATAGTGAAGCCCCTTTGGAATATCTTCAAATATTTATTAATATAGTACTTACAAACATAGAAAGCATATCGAGCATTTGAAGGTAAAGTCCATGGCCGCGGCTCAAAAAGCGTACCAGCATCACAACCAGCCTAAGAGCCTATAGAGAACTTCTGGTGTTGTGTGCTATCATCTCACATGGTAGATGGTGACAGGATCTCATTTGTATGGACATTGGGCATAAATTGCATTTGCACTTTTATTTACTTTAAATTATATTTTAAATGTTTACTTTTTTTTTTTACTTTCCATAATTTATTTTTATATTCACTTGCAATGTGCCTTTGCGCTTGCTAGAAAATTTGGCAACAACAGCAAGAGTCCTTCACCTCTTATATAGCTTTAGAGGAAGGAGCCAAAGAGAATTCTATAGATTGTCACTCAGGTGACAGATTTGAGTCTGTTGGAGCTGCTGACAACAATCCAAGAAGGCAGCATATAGAATATGTTAACTGTACATATAATCTTATGGGAAGGTTTTAGTTGAACTGAAATGTTTGGTGACAGGGTATTTTTACTCCTGTAAAATGTCTTGTCCATCATGTATACCAAGCATACCTTACATATTTGGTATTGGTTTATTTTAAAATTAAAACAAGGTAATCATATCAAAGAAAAAAAAATGGAAAGTTTAAAAATTATCCTCTTAAAACCAACCCAATACATTTTGTAAATCTGAGTATGTTGAAAACCATTTAACCAACCTTCCTGAATCTACTGGGAGACAGTTGGATGCGGACATACAACAGATGTGCCAAGTTGCACAGAGATTACATTTTCCTCTTGAATTTATGACCAGGAAAATAAACACAAAAAAAATTACTATGGCTATACTTTAGTGCTTCAATTGTGCAGGTGTCCTTAAAGGAAATTTAAAACTGTTCAAACCTAAAATACACATGTCTGTACATCTATAGAAAGAAATTTACAGCACTCTAGTGCCATATGTCACATTGCTTGGGCTTAGTTGTTTACCTCTGGTAGCGGTGTAGGTGGTAAGGATTAGCTGGTGCCAGTTATGATTGAAAAGAACAGGATGAGAAGATAAGTCATAAATAAAATCAAAAAAGAACATAAGAGAATGACTACAAGGGCACTGTATAGCTGGTGTTATGATGGATGGTTAGGGAGAATAAAAACTGCTGTTTAAGATGTGTTGATGGAGGAATTAGATTTTAGGAGGGTGAAATGGTATGTTAAAAGGGGATGACCCCAAGAGGCCTAGTGACCTTTTCTTGCCAAGTGGATTAGGAATTTGTATAAATGATCTAACTCAAGCCAAGTGAACAACACATAACATATCTTCTTTTCCATAAATATGTCATCCTAGCCATTTTAAAATAATAGATAGATGTACTTAGAGCGTCTATGTTTTTATAGCCTTTTTTTTTTAACTAATAAGTAAATATATTGTTTTTTTAGCTAATAAATACATTTAATTAGAAAACAATATGAACACCCAATGATCATCATGTATAATCCGGTTTCAACAGACACTACTTAATTATTAAAAAGTTGTATTTTTTAAATTTTAAATTACATTTTGATAGATTAGAAAATGTACATGAACCTTTTACTTATTTGTATTTAATACTTGATTAGGATTTAAAGCTTTGTGCTTTTTTAATTAAAAGTAATGAATAATTTCTTTTTTAGTTTAGTTATTTCTATTTCTAAGCAAAATAAAACTTAACAAATATTAAATCTGCTCAGTCTACAGTTAGCATTTCAAAGGGGTTAAAGCATTATACTTAAGGGAAACACATCATTATGCTAATGTCCTGAGCTTATCTTGTATTACAGTCTGCAAAGAAAGAAAGACACTGTAAAGGAAAACATTATTTCCGTTTTTAAATAGTTTATAATTAAAACACTTTGGTCTGCAATATTGGCATTCTCTAAGCAGGTTTAAAGTTTACTTAACTTCCCTGTAACGGGGCAACTTGTTTTGCTAACACATTATTTTCAGCACTAAACACAGCTAATCTAAAAATCCCCTTGCATTATCTTTAATTAACTGGAAAAGATGAGGAAAAACGCTGCCCCTGTTGAGAAAGTGAAAGTGACAGATGAAAGTCATAACAATATATAGGCTTTCAAAAAAAAAAAAAAACAATGTACCTAATGTTCTTAGATTAAGCTGATTTATTTACTTTTTCATCATTTGGGTTGCTTTTTTTTTTAAATGAATCCGATATTTAAAAAACATTTTCTAATAACATGTATTTATTGTTCATTACAATATATATGTACCCCGTAATTGGCTAAAACTCTTGGTGTATATATTTAAATGTAAAATCAGATAGGACACAAATGCACTTTCTCTCACCAAAACAGGTTTGTTTATTTCAGTGATAATTTGGACTGATTTACTAAAGGTGTTAACACTTTGCACACAATAAATTATGCAAATGTTTACTTCAATTATCCATTCATGTGAAAAGCAAATTCCTGTTCAATTAAAATCCTAATAATATACATTTGCTTTTCATTTGATTGAAATATAAAAATTGCATTTTTGCACACTTTATTGTGTTAGGATTTGCAACTCCTTTAGTAAATCATGTTGATACTTTACTCTGAATATTATATTTAACCTCCCTTGCGGTATGATTCTTTTGGATTTTAGGTGCTGAAAGCGGTACCATTATTTTGCATGTAATTCTTGTGAATGAGCAGCCCAAACCAACTGTATACATTATATATATATATATATATATATATATATATATATATATATATATATATATATATATATATATATATATATATATACATATATATATATATATATATGTATATATATATATATATATATATATAATGTATACAGTTGGTTTGGGCTGGTCATTCACAAGAATTACGTATATATATATATATATATATATATATATATTATATATATATATATTTTTGCTTATTTGTGTACTGTGGTGATATTCAATATTAATGACACCCTAATGCACCTTGCTAAAAGTTGTGTGTTGTAGTATACTGCAACACAAAGCAATGCTCTACTGTGCATTGTCATGCACGTATGCACATTATTGGAGGTATTAATTAGCCCATAACACACCACAAGAGTGAAGACTTAAAAGCAGAGTTCCACCCAATTGTTGAAGCTTTGCTAATTTGCTTCCTCCGCAGCCTCATCAGTGCCCATCAATGCAACCTCATCAGTGCCCATCAATGCAGCCTCATCAGTGCCCATTAATGCAGCCTATCAGTGCCCATCCATGCAGCCTATCATTGCCCATCAGTGCAGCCTCATCTGCACACATCAGTGAAGAAGAAAAATTACTTATTTGCAAAATTGTATAACAAAAAACAGAAATTTTCACTTTTTTTTAAATTATTTAGCAAAACATAAAAAACCCAGTGGTGAATAAATACCACCAAAAGAAAGCTCTATCTGTCTTTAAAAAATGCCAAAAATGTTATATGACGGCGCTGAAAGCTAAATTTTGGCCTGGGCAGGAAGGGGGTGAAAGTGCCTTGAACTGGTTAAATAAAATAAAATAAAAAAAAAAATGTTTACAAAATTGAATAAAAATGCATTTATTTATCTTTTTACATACTGTCAGCAGTCAGTATCGCTGATCACCACCACAACAGTCATATAATGACGCTGTACTGCACTGGTGACAGTATGTAAAAAAAAAAGAAATGTTGGACTGCAGTTTCCATAGATTTTTCAGCAATGCCCATGTTACAAACACCTCCAGAAATATTAATTCTGGTCCACACCTTTGTGTCATCAGCAAAAAGAAATAGTAAAAAGATGTGGACTGCACTAGTAATGTAAATGAGCCAAAAGTGAATAAAAATTGTGAAAGCAGGAAACATACCATGTGATATTAGCATAGCAAACAATGACAATACAAATGTATTGTGCTAGCCGTACCCATATAAGCATATCATGATAAGTACAAAATTGGTGATAAGTGAAAGGTTTTTAGAAGTGCAAAGATAGTCCTCCATTGAACAAGAAATAGACATATCTTGACCTCCTAACATTCAGTGATATTACTTATGAACAGATTGAATAGAACAAGACCCAGTACAGAGCCTTGTGGTGCACCACTAAGGGATGATGAAGAAGAGGAGAAAAAGTATGTTTTTTTTTTTTTTTCGTTTCTGTAATATTCCAATAGAACTAATAGCCAGTGTGCTGACTTACATAAGAGGGACAGGCCTAAATGAGAATGGCAGACATGCACGAGACAGGGATACCCAGGAACATATTGGTCCTGTACTTTTTTTCAGAAAAGTAGTAAAAATAAACATTATCAATGTGAGAGGTCTCTGTACAGCAAGTCCATAGCATTAACAAAAAACAAAATTATTTGAGGTCTGGCTACAAGAATTTGTGTGAATCTAAGGATAGAGGCTTTGTCACACCAAAAGCTTTACAAAGCATCCACTGTCCAGGACTCAAAACAGAACTTAATACAATCTCAAAAAATAAATACATTGAATTTCTCAATAACCAACACACATCCTGAAGCCACTCAAAATGTGGAGGTGAGAAATCTAGGTGACGCAAGATTATCCACAACCCAGTACCTCCCATAGCCTCCCCCTCTGTTATAACCTATAGAAAGAAGCACATTTTGCCAACATACAGTAGATACTGTATGTGACAGGCCATCAGAAACCTATTGGTAGGTCCCTGGCAACATTTTCTGTACATCTCATGAAATGCCTTATCTCAGGTAACTTATAATGTTTTAACTTTACTTTGTTGGTAGACTCAGTCCCAATGTTGTGAAAATTATATTTTACCTGAAAAAGCTTCTCATTTTTTCGGCAAGAACTCTCTCCTACTCCCTCAATCAGAGTAGCAGATAGGGTCTTTGAGATCCTAACCTCTGGTATACCTTTTACTGGCAACACTTTAGGGTAACTTTCTACTAAGAGAACCTCCCGATTCTCCCAGAATTTGATTAGGTTCACATAGAATATTTGGAGGTGCTTTCTCTTTCCAGGCTGGTATACCTAGTAATTGACATCACTGCCCTGTCACTGTGCTAGAAAAGTACTCCTCCTACAAGCTTTAACCAGCGTTTGGCCAGACACTGATAGAAGTCACAAGACTGCTATATACTGCTGATGAGAAAATGTATTTAGCAATTTACATATACTAAAATAATTGAGTTTCCATGTTCTGTGTACTGTGGGAGACCAGATATAGTGAATGCAGGATCCTGGGTTTAATAACACTTTAAGCTGGCCATATATGGGTTAAAATGTAGCCAGTTCAGCCCCCCCCCCCCCAGTTCTTAAAACATCAGAAAAAAATAGCCTAGTACTAAACTATGTAGTACGTTTTTAATCGCACCCATGACATGCTTTACGGCTTCACTAGGCATCTCCACTTTGAGCAGCTCAGTAGTTCGTAGCACCACTATGCCTTCCCAGTACTTCCAATCAGTCTGTTCCAAGCTTGATAGAGTCCTTGATAGATAGATCACTAGAATGGCATGGATCAAAGTGAGGAGGCTTCTGGAGAATAAGGAGTCATGCATATTGGGCTTTAACGGGCATTTTAATATGCCTAGCATAATTTCCCACTGTCTTTTCCAAACTGTGCGGGACACATGCAGCCTGCCAATTACCCACAAATGTATATCAAATGTTTTTTTCAGAATGGGAAAGACTCTGGGCACCAGAAGATAGACCAGAACTTTTTGACATCTGAGAAAACACAACCTTAATTTTCTCCATATTAGACACAAACCCTGAGCCCTTCACCATGTATAAATGAGAAACCTAGGTGTCAAATATACTGTACACAATTCACAACCCTGCCAGTCGGTGCTTCACACACGAAAATTGAATGGGTCATGATATGTACCCATCCTGTCCAGCTATGACATTGCCTGCACAGTTTGCCCTTCATCAATGTCTCCTCTGCATCAATATCCTGATTCATGAACTACTTTTATCCCACATCACAACCTGAACCATGTTTAGGCACATTATAACTAGTATTACAAGAGAGGTTGTAGCACTACTACTATGCTTCACTTACACTTTCCCATCCTATATTGGGTATAAAATCACCAGAGCAATGCTGTACCGAACACCACCATCAAGGAAGGCAATCTGAATTTTAAGATTCAAACTAACGTGAGTAACCCCCAAAAATTATAATTTTATCTAGTGATCCATGACATTGTTGACTTGCCATCCTTGCATTGTTTACTGATGATAAAGCAATTAAAATGCCACTTGTCTCCCATTTGTGACTATAAAACACTAAAAAGTATGTTTTATGTTACTGAGATCTGGATAGCTCATTGTAAAGTGAGGAATTCAGATACGTGATATGTGGCAGTAAATGCGGCTTGATCTAAAGGACATGTGATCAATGATCACCATTCTCTCTGCAGTAAACATAATAAATGTAATACAATATGACATACTGTATATCATTTTAAATGTATACAGGTGTGGGGGATTATTATATCTTATTGGTGTGCAAGAGGTGTGTATGAAATGTTCTAAAGCATACACAAAATTGGTGTTTGTAATAAGACAGAGAGGGATTTACGAAAATTATTCTCTCAAGATCAAAATGAGAGGATCCTGTATTTCACCCATAAAATTCTCCTTGAATTATATATGGCAGGAGGCAAGTTACAAACTGCCCGCTCACTGGTACCTGATAATCCTCTAGACCTTTTTCCTGTGATCCCAAACAAAATCTTGGCATCATGGAGTAGCAGGTGTCACAATCCTGCATATCTTCTTCTGTGTCCAAAATATAGGTTATTATATTTCAGAATAACCCTATTTTCCTTTTCAATACAAGTTGTTTTCAACAACAGGATCATGCAGTTTGTCAATGGAGCAAATGCCTCCATTAAAGTGTCTTGGCATTAATTAGGTCCCTGGTTCACCAGGGTTTAAGACAATAAAAATACAGAAGATACCACAGCACAAATAACTGCTCTAAGGAAGTTTTCCAGAAGGTAAGGGTTTACTGAATGTAAATTAGTCTAATAATAGAATATTCTGGAAGGCTTGGTGCCTTCCTAAATTAAAGTTAAAATTACAGCTGTGACCCAGAAGAGACTGGTAGGTGAGCTGCTCAGGCTTTTGAAGGGGTGCAAGTCCTTGGTCTACTGCTGTGAGTGCTGGCTTGGGGGAGCTCAACCCTTTCTATACGGTCACTGTGTATAGAAAATCACACTATAGCTGCAGATCAAAACTATGCCATTGATCTTGAGTGTATGACAACCTCAGCCTGGACTCCAACCAGGCCATACCTCAACGCATTTCTCTCTGCCCCTAGGAGCTTAATCACGGGGACCAGGCTGAGGTTGCCATACATTCAAAATCAATGGGATAGTTTTAATGTGCGGCAATAGAGTGATTTTCCTAAAATTACAGCTAACAGTCTGAAACATTGGCTACATTAAAGAGTAGGAACCATCTTTTAAAATCCTCTAACTCTGATACTGCTTCTTTCATTCTCCTTCCCCCCTCAATGTTTTCTATTTTGCACTCATTCTTTCTGCACTTTTTCTGTTTTTATTTCCATTTAATCCCCCCCCCCCCGACTTAAAGTGGTATTAAATAGTATATTTCGTATAGTATATAGTTCATCTCACCAATCATTCAATGTGGTGGCTGCATTAGTTTTCTTTTTTAGGATGTTGCTTTGTCTCTGTTTTCACCTTGTGTTCTGTCTGGCCAGTAACACACAACCTGTACTAGAATGTCCCCACTCTGGATGAAGGAGCACATAGACACCTTTGGACAGCAACAGTGTCAGTCTGGGGAAGGAGAGGCGTTAGATGTACTAATAAATTTAGATACACAAACAAATTAAACCCAAACTCCAGCTAACACTTTGTGAGCACTGCAGTTACAGTAAAAATTTTTCCCTAAAGGTTTTGCAATGTAAAAATGCATGACAGTTTTTCTTTTTACTGGCTTTTATTTAATTAAGAGAGCCAGTCATTAGTTTGGAGTTAAGTGTGGCAGAGAAAAGACAACACAAATACTGAAGTATTGTCCTGCTATCTTCTGAGTGCTTCAATAAGGGATGAATAAAACATTTATGTATATAAAATGAGATATACAGTTTATGTGGTAGTTTACACCAATGTAAAACCACTTTATTGGTTGAACTAGATGGACTTGTGTCTTTTTTTCAACCAGATTAACTATGTAACTAATTTCTTTGAAATCAGATTTTCTTAGTTATACTTTTTTTTGTTATGTGATGGACAATACTTCATTATAAAAAAAATAAAAAACAGAAAATAAATCAGTCAAAGGAATGTATTGCAAAGCCCTCCACTAACATGTCAACCATGCTTAGTCTTTGCCTTGGCTCTGCAGGATTTTTATTCTGTTTAGAAAAGGAAAATAAGCCGCACAGTTGGATTTTGTATTGTACTAGAGTTCTTATCCTTCGGGACTTCCAACCCACCCCCTCAAAACACTTCTGACTTCCCCTCTGTTTCACCATCTGTTCTATATCCCATTTTCATGTTTGCCTTCCTACTCAAATGTTTTATTTTTCTTGCAGAGAATGTACTTTTTGCTGTACAGTTTTAATAGGTCTGAACAGGACGAGAGCTGTCCAGCCCAAGACTGCATTTAATCCACTTTTAAAAGTAATTTTTAACATACTTTTTACTATATGTGAATAACATTAAACAACTTGTTTGAAAATTGTGCATAATTTAATTCCTGACTTATTACACAGATGAAACTGAGTTATGGAGATTAAGCATGCATTAATATCAGCTACAGCCCAGTGGAGTTTATACTTTTTTTACTCCTACCACAGTCATGTACATACTGTACATATATGCACTCACTGTGCCCAGATAAAAATGCCAGGACTGTAAGAACACCCCTAAATGTACCCTTTTTTGTAAAGATGATGCCTCGAGGTGGTCTAATGTTTGCAATTTGTTTATATGCATATGAAGAAACATGCTGGTATTGAAAGGGTAAAACTTGAATCTTGGTAGTAATGCACAAGACACATTATTATCAGTTCTTATACACAGAGGAGTTCAGGTCACATACAGTGGAAGGATGGAGATTAGATGATTAATGTGCAGATGATGCAGCACAGTGGCTAAGTGGTTAGCACTTCTGCCTGATAGCATTCAAAGCCCCACCACGGCACTACCTGCCCAGAGTTTGCATGTTCTTCCTGTTACTGCGTGGGTTTCCTCTGTGTACTCCGGTTTCCTCCCACACTCCAAAGACATGCTAATAAGTTGATTGATTGGTTCCTGTCTAAATTGGCCCTAGTATTTGTATGTATGAATGTGAGTTAGGTACCTTAGATTGTAAGCTCCTTGAGGGCAGGGACTGATGTAAATGTACAATATACATGTAAAGTGTTGTGTAAATTGATGGCGCCATGTAAGTAACTGTAATAAATAATAAATAAATCATGTGCAGGAATAAGGGAGGTGGAGTGTTAGAATACAGTTCATATACAGAGACAACATTTCAATCAGCTGTGTAGGAGAAGAGAAGTGACAAAAGAGTTTAAAAATGATCCCAGTGTTGGTAAAACTGGATGGATGGATCTGCAGTTGATCTAGTCATTCTTTCTCTGTTCACAAATGACTGTGATTTCTCCCCCGCCTCTGTTGTAAGATGAAATGGGGGGGGGGCAAATATGTAAACCATGGTTCTGTGGAACCCTAGGGTTCCTCCTGAGGTTTGCTTGGGGTTCCTTCAGCAATGGGCAATTTCTGCCTCTCAGATATGTTTTCAATGACACCATTGTTCCTTTTAGGTATCTGTAAGGGGGTAATTCTTCTCAGTGATGACAAGAGTAAGGAGCATTCTTTCCACTGACTGTCACACTAATGTGTCATGAGTTTTAGTTTTTAGCAGGGGTTCCCCGAGACCAGAAATGTATTTTAAGGGTTCCTCTGTGATGAAAAAGTTGAGAAAGGCTGATGTAAACAATAACATATCATCACTAAGAAGACCAATCACAGCAATCAGAAGGTACAGCGCTCCTCGGATCGGCTTGATACAATGGGGATTTACTAAAGGCAAATAGACGGTTCACTTTGCAAAGTGCAAGTGCAGTTGCTCTAGAGCTTAACAAACAAGCAGAAACAAAATGAGGTTGAAGGATTGTAAGAGGTGCATGCAGTTTTGATTTGACCTTAGTGTTTTCCGTATACATGGATGGAGACCAATAGCATGACCTGCTTGTCTCATATAAAGTCCCAAAGAGGAAATTAGGGATTTCAAAGGCAGTGGGCTTTACAGGCCATGCCCCATGCATAAAATCCCTTCCTATCTATACACTGCATCCACCAAGGGGATGGAGGTGTAATGCTTTTCAGCTGGTCTTTTCCAGTTTGCACCATGGTTATAACCTAATTATTTGAGTCTTTGAGACGACAGCCAGTCGTGGATGAGGATGGGTTGGGGGAGGTTGGGCTGTCTCCCTCTCACCTGTTCCCCCATCCACCCATTAGCGGCCATGTGCCTCCAGTGTGAGGACACTAAATTAAGAGTGTAGGACTGCAGATTTAACAGGGTGCCGTGAAGTGGCTCTGCAGCTTTCACATGCGTTTGCAAATGTGTGTCAACTAAACCCCTGTTCTTTGTACCAAGAGACAGGTTTTATTTGGTTGGTGACAGACTGGAGGGTGAGTACATCAGACTGGGGGCTGGCTGACTTTCATGCACCTCTTACAATCCTTCAACCTCATTTTGTTTCTTGTTATAGGGATGGAGACGCCGGGCAACACCAGCTTGGGTCTCATTTAAAGTCCCACCTAGTCCAATATGTTTTAACAAACAAGCAGAAGCTCTTCAGACTTCCATCATCCAATCAGGTGCAAGCAAAAATGCTATTTTTTTTTGTCTTTGCACATGATTGGGTATTCAAAGTGAAGGTTTACCTCGTTTAATAAGCACTGAAGAAACTGCAAGTGCAGAGTGCAACTGCACTTTACAAAGTGCACAGTTTATTTGCTTTTAGTAAATCATCCCTACTGTCTGTGTGTACATAGCTGTCTAATGATGGCTCTGTACTTAGCAGTTATTGGGGAAACAGCCTCAAAATGCTGTTTATGCAGTGAAATCTTTAGACAACACTGGGTGAATATTGGTTTGCAAATCTGACATTTAAAAATGTACCCTGGTGGTATGATGTAGTACTTAGAAGATGCTACATGGTCAGATTTTATTTTATTTATTGCTCCTTTTCACCCTTCCAATGTAGTTTAGTAGTAAGTCCCAGTGTAACCTGTATAATGTACCTGCCATGTCTCCATTATGATGAAGGGGCAGGTTTCTGAAACATGTGGAGGCACCCATTCCCAAGCAGTCAACTCAGTTCCCCAATAGAGCATATCTTTCCTAGACAAATTTTTGAATTCTACTCTCCCAAGGGTCAACTTGAACATCACATAACCTGCACATTATCACTTTTTACGCTGGCCTTTGAAAGTGAACAGTTTGCTTGTGTCATGACCTAACATGCGATGGGAGTCTTTAAAAACAAGAAGACTTTTGATTGTCTATATGCTGTGATCAAATTGATCATTTGTAATGTATTTTAGAATATCGTGTTCCTCATAACCCTCCATCAGCCCTTTTCCAGTACATTCTGTTTGCTTCCTGTTTTCCAGTTAGTAATGGAAGTTTGTACACATCAAAACAGATTGCAATATAAAAGAAACACTGAGAGCATAATCCAGTCCATGAAACATGACCGCTAAAGTAGGACAAGTATTTTTCTGTAGATTAGATGAGGAGACCTGAAATGACATCGAGTGACATAAAGTGATCTTTCTAATAGTGACTCATCACTACTTTCTGCATACTTTCACAAATATCATACTGTAAGGCAAAGCAAAGTGATAATAAAGATTGGTAATAACATGTATTGCCTGTCTTGATCCATAATGCATGCAGTGGCTGTTATACAGAAAGTGAAATACCTTTTCTGATTTTTTCTGGTAGAAACTGGTAAGAATCTTACCATATGATGAGGATGATCTACTGAAGCTAATCTACTGATCCTGAGGCAGTCTACTGAAATAAAGTTTCTTCCAAACATCCAATATTGTGAATGGGAATTTAAGAAAAAGATGTAATTTTCCTGCCCATAATTAAAAGGTATAATCTAGTTTCACTTCATTTAAATTTACTCTAAAACATATTTTTTATTAAATCATCAAGTATATGTTAGAGAAACCCTAATGGATCTATTTGTAAATTTTTACTCAAACAACTTTTACCCAAAATCCATACATTTTCCAAATAATTATACGTAGAAAAATGTATGAATATTAGTTGAAAGTTGTGTGAACATATTTTTAAATAGACCTTTCCTGACACAAGCATGACAGCATACATCTATGGGTATAGGCTCTGCCCCTTGCCCAATCAGGACTGGTTATGCTATATAAATGAGTTGCCTCCCCATTCTCTTTTTGTTCCTCAAATGCTCAACTGGTTATAAGTAGTGATGAGCCAAACACCCCCCTGTTCGGTTCGCACAGAAAATCTCTAACAGGGTCTGGTATGGATTTTAAGGGGAACCCGGCGTCAAATTTAAAAAAAACGGTGTGGGGTTCCCCCTAAAATCCATATCAAACCCTTATCTGAAACACAGTCTGGCTGGCCAGGATGGGGGTGGGGGTGAGTGAGCGCCCCCCCTCCTGAACCATACCAGGCCACATGCCCTCAACATGGGGGGGTGGGTGCTTTGGGGCAGGAGGGGGCTCCAACCCAATACCACCTTGCCCCCATGTTGATGGGGACAGGGGTCTCTTCCCCACAACCCTGGGCTGTGGTTGTGGGGGGTCTGCGGGGGGGGCTTATCAGAATCTGGAAGCCCCCTTTAACAAGGGGACCCCCAGATACTGGCCCCCCTATGTGAATGGATATCGGGTACATCGTACTCCTACCCATTCACCAAAAAAGTGTACAAAAAAATAATGACAAGAGCCAGTTTTGGAAAAGTATTTTATTAAAAAATAAAAAAATACTGTCCCCCAATGATCAGTCCGCCCGAAAAATTGAAAAAAAAAAGAAGCTCCTGCTTCTATGGACGCTTTGTGCATAATGAGCTGTTTTGATTTTGACAGTTCTTTTATAGTGACCTGACGTCACAAGTCGCCCCGCAATGCACTGCTCAGGTGCAGTGAATAAATTACTGATGTCATGTCATTTTTTCACTGCACCTGAGCAGTGCATTGTGGGGTGGCTTGTGACGTCAGGTCACTATAAAAGAGCTGTCAAAATCAAAACAGCTCATTCCGCGGGAAGCATCCGTAGAAGCAGGAGCTTCTTCTTTTTTTTTTTTTTTCATCATCGGGGGACACTATTTTTTTATTTTTAATAAAGGACTTTTCCAAAACTGGCTTTTGTCTTTATTTTTTTGTACACTTTTTTGATGAATGGGTAGGGGTACGATGTACCCGATATCCATTCAAATAGGGGGGGCAGGATCTGGTGGGGGTCCCTTTGTTAAAGGGGGCTTCCAAATTCTGATACGCCTCCCCCCCAGACCCCCACAACTTCAGACCAGGGTTGTGGGGAAGAGACCCCTGTCCCTATCAACATGCCCCCCCATGTTGAGGACATTTGGCCTGGTATGGTTCAGGAGGGGGGGGCGCTCGCTCGCCCCCACCCCCATCCTGGCCAGCCAGGCTGTGTGCTTGCATAAGGGTCTGGTATGAATTTTAGGGGGAACCCACGCCATTTTTTTTAATTTTGGCGCGAGACTGAGGGGCCTGATATGGACTGGGGGGGAACCCCACGCCATTTTTTTTCAGTAATACTGACATAAACTGATATAAACTGAAGTGCCTATATATATATATATATATATATATATATATATATATATAATAACTTTGTGCTATACACTGCACTATCGGAGGTCAACAAACTGTAAAAAAGCAAAAATATCTCTCCCTGCTAGCAATGTATTGTTAATTAGTTCCACTTATAAATAACCTGCTGGCCAAGGAATCAAACCCACAACCATTGCAATTGCAGGCCTGGTATTCTACCAGCTACGCCACCATCAAGTACGCTTGTGTTGAACACACTTTCCCTGCCAAACTATCTAACTCCTATCTCGCCCTACACACAGTGGATGAGATAAAAGTTAGGGAGAGTGTGTTCAGCTTAACCTCCCTGGCGGTATAATTCTGTCAGGAATTACATACCAAAAGTGGTACAATTCTTTTCATGGAAATTTGGCGTTATGTATTATAGGCCTACAATTCTTAGCAATTACTGACTTAAACCTGACCAAATGACCAAAACAAGAGTCTAGTAGACATCCCAGATGTGATAAATTTGAAACACAAACGCATGAATTATAATCAAATCAATAATATAATTTTATTATTTAATATATAATATATATAATAAAATTATATTATTGATTAGATTATAATTCATGCATTATATATATATATATGTGTGTGTGTGTGTGTATATATATATATATATATATATATATATATATATATATATATATATGTAATATATAACGCATGAATTATAATTGAATCAATAATATAATTTTATATATATATATATATACATATATATATATATATATATATATATATATGTGTGTGTGTGTGTGCATATATATATATATATATACATATATACACATATATATATATATATATATATATATATATATATATGTATATATATATATACCGGTATATATATATATATATATATATATATATATATATATATACTGTATATGCATATATATATATATATATATATATATGTATATATATATATATATATACCGGTGTATATATATAAATGAATAATAATACAAAAAAAGTCAACATAAGGAACAGTAATTACAATTAATATATATAATATATATAATATATATAATATATATATATATAATATAAAATGTGTTATGTGTTTGTGTTTTGTGCAACGTTTTTTTAATTTCCCTCCCTAGTTCCGCTCCCATGCAGCATTGCTGCTGCAGGGAACGGAACTAGGAAGTCATCACACCGACAGAGGATGGAGGAGCGGCGGGACTCTCGGCTGGCGATCACAGCAATGAGAGATCATCGCTGGATCGCCAGGAGAAGGTAAGAGACACCGCTGCGCTCTCAGCGTGACTCGGGGTTACCGCTCCTGATAGAAAAAATCAACCCCGAGTCACGCTCGGGATCACCGCCAGGGAGGTTAAGCAGGCTTAAAGGTGGTGTAGGTGGTAGAATACCAGGCTTGCAATGAGAGAGCTGTGAGTTTAGTCCCCCAGCCAGCCAGTGATTTATTTATTGGAATTCAGAGGTCAGAGTCCATGATAATGCGGGAAATCAAAGTTCCCGCGAAGAAGCTCATTTGTTCATTATTCGACAAACGAGCCAACAGCCAATGTTCGAGTTGAACTTACGTTCGACTCATACTCGAAGCTCATCCCTAGTTTTAAGTATGGAAAGAAGATTTTCATTTTTGCCCTCACCTTGCCGGATTCATCTGGCCAGCCACACAGGTTCAGCCTCTCCTGTGACTAAGCTCCCTCTGTTCAGGTGTAAACCACCAATACGAGGGTGGCCTCCCCCAGGTCCAGGTACTGGGGTGCAGGAAACTGGTCTCTGGATGCAGGTAAAACAGTTCTGCCTTGTTTTTTGTTGGGACTGAACCAGTCTCTCCTCCCTGGTGGGTTGTGGCCCCCCACCCTATTTGGTTAGTCTGGCGCTCTGTGTATGTTTTGTTTCCCTTGCAAAATGCTGGCATTGTTGTTAGGTTGGCTGCCCCCCTCCAAGATGGCTTCTTGTCTACTTCCTGTGGCTGTACTGCAGGCTATCCTTTCCAGATGGATGTGTGGATGGGGATGGAGCCTGGCAGATTTGCGGTCATTGGGGAGCAGCAAAATGGGGTTGGGATAACTTCCGGCTTGCAGTAGTAGCATCTGGGAACCCTGGGCGGCTGCCTGGGGGTGTATTGGTGGCCGCCTGTTCAGGACGAGAGCTGTCCAGCCCATGACTAAGCCCAGCCCTACTGCTGACTTCTTTTCCTTTTTTAATCTGGAAGGCCTTAAAATACATGGGAGGTATCCATGTCATCCAGGCAGTGAGGTGGAAAACCATAGAAGGACCCGCCCATTATTTAATCACATGACCTCCAGTAGATTTACATCCCCCCCCTTCATGACCAGGCTATTTTTTGTGGTACAGTGCTGCATCATTTTAACTGACAAATGTGCAGTCGTGCAACACTCTACACAAACAACATTTATGTGCTTTGTTCCCACAAATAGAGCTTTCTTTTGGTGGTTCATCACTGGGTTATTTATTTTTTGCGCTATTAATTTTACTTTTTACATTCTGCTATAAAAAAAAAAAATCAAATTTCTTCATAAATTTAGGCCAATATGTTTTCTGCTACATATTTTTGGTAAAAAAATCCCAATAAGCATATATTGACTGGTTTGAGCAAAAGTTATAATGTTTACAAACTATGGTATGTATACTAAAATTTGTATTAATTTATTTTTGTAAACTACTTTATAGCGAGCTTGTGATATTGCGGCAAATATTCAGACACTAGCTAACACTTTTGACATCTTGTGACACTAATACAGCGATCAGTGCTAAAAATATGCACTGTGCTATTGGCATTAGCTAGGAAGGGATTAAACATCTAGGGAGATCAAAGGATTAAATGTGTACCTAGCCAGTTGTTTTGTGTACTGTGTGCAGTGTTTTTACTAGGGAATGTGATGGATTTTCTTTCCCTGCTTTGCAGGGAAAGAAAACCCATCACTTCCGCCCCCGTCAGAACAAAGCTCTGCCTTGTTTACATAGGCAGAGCTCCATCCAGCCTCTCTTCCTGGTGGTCCTCGGATGTCGGCATGACATCCATTCACCATTTGATTAATCAAAGCAGAAGCAGATCGCACAATGCACATGCACACCCTCTAGGGGGAATTGCAGAATCATGAACTGTATACGTATATACGTGATTCTGCACAAAGTGGTCAGCTTGAATAAGTAAATCTGCTTTGGGGCAGTCAGGAGGGGGTTAGTGGGGATTCTCCGCAGACAGCAGAATGTAGGCAAAAGAGCCAACATTAAACATTTTGTTTAAAAAGAAATGTGGTTCCCAAACCCAAAATCCATACCAGGCTCTTTGGGTCTAATATGGATTTGGAAGGCCTCATGCCAAAAATGAAAAATGTAAGAAATGATTTGAGGTTCCCCCCAAAAATCTACACCAGACCCTTATTCGAGCATGCAGCCTTCCAGGTCAGGAAAGAGAGGTATAAGCGTGCGGCCCACACTCCTGAACCATGCCAGGCCAGATGCCCGCAATATTGGGGGGTACTTTGCAGGGGATGACCCCTCCCCCTGGCAAAGCACCTTATCCCCATGTTAATGAGGACAGGGGCCTCTTCCCTAAAAACCCTGGCTCCATGGTTGTGGGGTGTGGGGGGAGACTTATCGGAATCCAGGGGCCCCAGACACCGCTACCCCATGTCAATTAGTAGAGGTTACCCCTACACATTCACCTAAAAAAATATCAGTAGTAAATATAAACATAAAGACAGTTTTTGACAAGCCCTTTATTAAAAAAAAGTCTAATGATGTACATCCATCATCAATCATGATGAATGATAGACGCTGACCCGCACAGGATAAAAAAACGCTGCCCGCTTACACCAAATGGCTCAGTCGCTTGGCTTTTGCTAACTGACACTCTGCTTCCCCTCATGGCTGAAATAAACTAAAGGGTGGGGTCACCCAGTGATCTTAACAACCAGTGACTCATCCTTGCTGATGAGAGTTGCTGGCTCCAACTAATGCAAAAACGGATGCAAAAATAAATGTAAAAACAGAAATTGTCAGTTTACATCAGTTTACCTCAGTTTAGGTCTGTTTAAATGGAACAGGACAGAGATTTGTTCTGTTAAAAAACACACCTGATCAAATCATACATCCGTTTTCCCAAAAATTTGCATTGTTATCTGTTTTTTATTCGTCAAAGGATAGATGAAAAATGGACAGACGGAACATCCATGTGAGAGGGGCCTAAAGGTGTTTCTTTTATTCAATGTTTTTAATAATTGTTCTGTTGATTTCCAGAGTTTTGTAGTTATTTTTACGGTATGAGCAAGCCATGTTACACTGATAATTCTATTTTAATATGACATACTTGCCATTAGGAACATTTACCAGAATATGATAATTAGTGGCAGAACACATTAAAAGTTTAATCTCTTATGCATATTATGAGTTTTCTTTTGTTATCTAGTGTCATCTGCTGTTTTGTGAATATAAAATGTTTCATATTACAGCTTTTCTCTAATCGAATTAGCCTGTGAAGTTTGGATGACATGCTGCCAATTGCTTTTGTTATTTATGGAACCTAATTGTGTTGCTAATTGCTTTCTCTGTTGCGAATTGTCCTCTTCACATTACGTCCCTACTGTGCAAGCAACTTTTCTTTGATCCACTCTTTGCAAAAGTGGCCATCAAGTTCAAAGTCGTTTTAGTTCAAAGCTGGGGATTATTTATGTCTTCAAACAGCTTTGAAATCCCTAAAGAGATAGCATATTATTATTCATTATTCCATAGTGAGAAAAAAAAAAACAACCAACCAGTAACTAAGGATTATCATATGGAATCATGTTATTGAAAGGAGAATGAGTGAACAGCTGTATGTTAAATGAGGAATTGCTGTGCCAAAAAAACACTAAACATTTAATTTGGTCTACAAAACCCATTTTGCTCATTGATTGCAGGTTCTTTTAAGGTATCCTTGGTGGCTTCTCCCTCTCTGTGTGGAATACCAGATTCCTCCCAAGTCGTATGTCATGCTTGGAAGAGCATCACCCAAGTATGAACTTCTTCCCATCCTCCTGAGGAAGCTACATTGTGAAACGCTTCAAGTAAAGACTGCTACCCTTTCATCAAGAAAATCTAAGGGATTTTTTTAAAGCATTTACATAATTATATAAATAGTATGGTGATATCTCTAAAGGGGAGGGTTATAGTGGCAATTATATTCACAGCAATGCCTTTGTATTGACACATGATGTGAAGGGTTGTTCATTTATGATTGTTTCTATTTCAACATTTTTATTGGTTTAAAAACAATTTACATTGGAAATCATCAAAACATTGTTCCAGGTGGCACACAAAGCAGAAGGGAGGGCTTAAACGATGTAGGGCCCTCCCAAATATGCATAGATCACATTAATGAAACAACATTGTCTTAATGTGAATTTAAAACAATTGGGACTTTTCTTGATCATTGGAGATGAAAGCCTGAAAAATAGCCCTTTAAGTCTGGAGCCTGGGACCTTAGCTGACAAACTATAATCCTAGCATTGGTCACATAATAACAGAGGTGGCAATCAGCTCCAAAGGTAATGTGAGGTAAATATACCATGGGTTTTGGAGGTGGTAACTGTAAATCAACGGGCTAAGAAGTGTCAGAGAAAAAAGAGACAGAGAAGAACTTAAGTAGAAGAACTGAAGGAATAGGGGGGGAAGTAAGGGGGTGGGGGGAGGTTGGGGAAAAGAAAACCAGAAAAGAAAAGGAGAAATGGGACAGAGGGTTTAGATCGCAATGACTTTCTGCTGTAGCATTTTAGAGAAGAGTTTTTAAGGGACCAGTTGTACAGAGAACAGGAAATCTGCCAGAGTAAGGAGTATGGTAAATATAACATCTTTTTTCATTTCTAGAAGTGACTATAGTACAGTGAGAATGGCTGGATCCATGGAGGTGAGTTCATATATAACCCAGAAGGATGACATTTTAAGAAATTTGTCATCTGTGTCTGAAAAATGCTAGATAGCTTCTCATTGATCATGAATCTGTATACGTGAATGTTGACCTCATAGGAGGAAAGTAATTGTGATTTCTACGCAGACGCTACAATTTGTTTTAAAACAAGGAAAATAAATGTGGCCATTTAGCAGTGGTGTTTCAATAGGCTATCTATGTGATCATGCAGGAGAGCTATTAATTGATCAAGCTGTATCCTCAGATAGACTAGGGTTTGTATGAGCTTAAAACATTTAGAACAGAGTGTGAGCAATGGGCAAGTCCATCAGATGCGCTTAACTTCCCCAACCTCGTTTTAGCCCCTGATGGTCTCATAGTTTGTTTTGCTGCTGAGAATATAAATGTGACTAGCCCCTAAATTACTTATTTGAAACAGTTGGATAAAATGCCCTACCCAAGACTGGACCAGTTAAAAACAGGTCAAAATCTTTTATGCAGACTCTTTGGAAGTAACATCAGAGGAGCATTTAGAAATGTTCAGCTAGACCTAAGACCAGTCCTCATTGCTTTTAGTGGCAGTGAAGTTCAAGAGTCATTCATTAACATAAGACTGGGCCTGAGGAGAGGAAAGGGCCATAAACTGGGCAAATAAGGTAGTGATTAGTTTGGTGGAACAAGGGTCATCAGAGCAGACAGTTTGCAATATGTGAAAAGATTTGAGATAAGAGGGGAAGGGAATAAGAGACTTATAAGGAACCCAGTGTCAAATGTGTGCGAAGCGAAAAATCTCCTCTCAAGGAACTTGATGATGATGTCTCAAGACCTCCCAGTATATGAGGTTCAAGTAGCTAATTGGTGTAAAGTTGTGAGGCTATTATCTGACCCTCATTGATATGCCCTAGATTTTTCCAGGGCAGGCTGAAACATAGGATTTCCCAGAAAGGTGTTCATAGAGCTGCGCTGAGATTAAGAAGCTGTAAAACCTAAGGGAGTCCCAGACTTGACTCAGGATTTGGCTAAGATAAGGATGGCAAAGAGGAGAAAAGATCCAAGGGAGAGAATCATGATTCAGTGAGAGCCAGGGCTGGCTTCCCAGGCTGCATGCCTGGATAAAGGCCTGGTTGGAATATTAAAGAGAATTTGTCTAGAGTACAGCATCTATGAATCTGCAGACAACATGTCATTGTGACTGATGTGGATAACCTCGCTGGAAAACTTAATTGATACATCACTGGTTGCCTTTATTGATGCTGGATTTACTTCTAGGGACACGTTATTTAAAAAGCTGGTAGGTATGTATTGTTTTTTATTTTATGAAAGGCTTTTTAACTTAGTGCTGGTGGTTTTTTTTTCTAACTTTTTATGGAAAAGGGTGGATGTAAACAAGACTAGAGTTGAGCAGACACCTGGATATCCGTGTTCGGCGAGTTCGGCCGAACTTGAAAAAAAAGCCCGGGTCCGTGTCCCGGACTTTTTCCGAACTTTACCCGGACACCGAACCCCATTGAAGTCAATGGGGACCCAAACTTTCAGACACTAAAATGGCTCTAAAACACCAATGGAAAAGGCTAGAGTGCTGCAAATGGCAGCAAAATTTAGTTAAGAGCATGGCAAGTGCTCTTAAAAAAATTTCCCTTTAAATTTGTAATTTTTAAATAGCAGATTAGAACAGCAATCTGTAGTAAAATGCAGCTGAACGCTGCACACAACAGACTGATAAAAATAGATTTTTTTTCTCCCTCCTCCTCCCCAGTGAGCAAAATCGATGTAGACTGTCCCTGCCTAATCTCTCCAGCCTGTCCCTAAAATGCTCAAAAAGATAGTTCACGGCACCACCCCCCACACAGCAAAATCGATGTAGACTGTCCCTGCCTAATCTCTCCAGCCTGTCCCTAAAATGCTCAAATAACTTTCCCTGCCTACACTCCGACCTGTCCCTGCATTCTTTTGGGGCACAATTTTTCACTGTCTGTCCCTAATCAGCAGCCAGCACGTATGATGTGTGCTCTCTCCCTAAACTACAGCAGAATGACGCACCGCCCTGGGTCTCTCGAACTTATAAAGACATGGGTCACATGCTTCAGATGGCCAATCACAGCTACTAATACATTAGTAGGCATGGCTGTGATGGCGCACACCAGTTAAACGCTTGTTGATTGGCTGTTGAAAGCCCGCCATTAAAAGCGCGCCATTACATACAAAACAGGAAATACAATTACCGAACATGGATTTTAAATCCGAACATACAGTAAAGTTTTCGGGTCCGTGTTCGGGTAACAAAAATCCAATTATTCGGTACGAACCCGAATAATACAGTCCGTGTTCGCTCAACACTACACAAGACCACTGTTAGAAATCACAGGGCCCTGTAAACCTACCCGACAGGGTCCCCCACATACAGAACCAGGGCCTGATCCTGGCCACCCCTCCCTCTAGCCAGCAGGCAGCCAGCAGAGAAGGTGAAGGCAGAATGCACTGTGCACTGTAAAGAAATGTGGGTGTGGCAAAATTGTGCTAATAATGGGAGAGGTTTAAAACTTACAGTACGTACAGTGCACAGGGGTAAAAAGTATGTCAGGAATTTGCAATGTACACAGTGCAGGTTTCAGAAGTTTCATGTCCTGTCAGCTTCCGGATAAGACTCTGGCAGCCCCTACCTCATGGTAGCATGCATCCACCATTCTTCTTTGGGCCGCATGTGAGTGCGATTTCCCCACTTGGGTTTTTACATACAAATGTTGAAATCTCACACTCGCTGCTTTTACTTCATGCATATGAACATGCGGTTTACTGTTTTATTCATAGATACACTTCCTCGTATATACTCCTGATTAGTGAGCTTACTAGAGACTCATGAAACGCATCGAGTTTCTATAATATATGAGTTCAAGACATGATATATAATCGTACCATTGATGTTATTATTTTATATGCCCATTGTGCTGTATATTTATGATTGTTGTTATATTTTATATTTATTGTATGGTTGCATCAATAAAACCTGCCATTCTACAATCATGGTTACTTATTGTCATTACCTCATTTAAAGTCCCAATCCTTGTATTTAATTCGGGATGGAGGTGATTACATTTGACAGTGCGAGACCATTCCATTTATTTGCCTGAACCCGGGTGGAAGACACCCACTGCCCGCCTATGGTCCTGCACTGTCTTATTCTGACACACATAGCTATTCAGCAACACATTATATACTCAACACATTTCTCTTGATGATCGTGCTCCCCCTGGTGGTGGTTGTTGATCTACTCCGGGAGCTGCGATATACGAACAGGGAGATTTTTTCTCCCTGGCTGCCCCCTCCCCCCCTGGGGCAGGGCCACCTGTATATCGGCGCCATGCCTCCCCCCACGTGTGAACGCCGTCCCGGTGCTCGCACAGGTTGGCGGGTGTTTTAGATCAGTGGTTGTGGTTGCCAGCTTTGCTGGCTCTTACCACTGGACGGCATGTGTGGTAATACCACACACATGGCGCTCTGGGACTGAATCTATGTGCTTATGCTGTGGGTTTTCAGGTGAGGATCAACATCATGTTTCAATTGCCATCTATCTCTGCCCCCTTCCTTTCTCTCTTTTTTTCACCATGGTGTTTCACGTCAGAGGGATGTGTTCTGTTCCCTTACCTCTTTCATTTGAGACTCACCCTCCTTTTCACTTTTTAGTCTACTTCTGGCTGACCTACTATCCACTTTTTGTTTCAACCATCACTTTTCCCCATTTGGTTTCTTTTCATTGATTTTCTTATCACTCCTGATTTTAAAACCCCCTTCTTTTCCATATCTTTATATAGTCTTATACTGTTCATGTATCACTTCAGTGATACAGTACTCCACCTGCATAATTAGCATTAAAGCCAACATAGTATACCTTTGCATACCAATCTATACCTGACCCCCTTTTTATTCACCTCACCCTTTTTCTTTTTCTCTTCTCTTTTTTCTCTTTCTCCCTTCTTCCCTCGCTGTTTCACATCTGTTCACTGGCTTTCCTATAGCCTGGCACTCTTTGGCGGCTTTTTAGCTTTTCCTTTTCCTTTCTCCTTCACTATCTGCTTTGGCTGGATTATTTTCATATGTACTGAGATCTTTCATATACACATATACATTTTCACTTTTTTTGATATCACTATGTGATACAATGATCCTACTTTCATACCTCTTTGAGATGTATATTCATTTATTTCCAGCCAATGCTATGCTATCAAGCAGAAGTTCTGTACTCTACAATCCACGTTTCCTCACCTGGCTTCCCATTTTTTTCGCCATCTTTTCTTTTTTTTTTTTTTTCCAATAAAAGCTTTATTGAGAAAATTAGTCAACAGTAACAAATAATGATGTAAACAGTATGGTAGCACATCAGCATAAAATATTTAGACGTTTCAGTACATAATAAATGAGGAATATGTAATATTAGCGTTGTACACTGACAAGTCTAGTATAGTCAACCAGTAGGCAACCAACGTGACCAGTAATGGTGTAGATTGGTAAGGACCACCACACCAGGAGGCCTAGAAGGCCAGAAGGAAGGAAGAAAGAGAGAAGAAGAGGTAAGGATTGAAGAGAGAAGGAGTAAGATGGGTGAGAGTGAGGAGGTGATAAGAGCAGGTAAGAGGGTCGGGGGTTCTAATCAAAGTAATCTTGTAAAGTCATAGCAAAATTTCAATCTTTAGCTTATATGATCAATAAGCAAAGTGACAGTGGATCAAACTACAGTAAGGTCAAGTGTTAGATCCGATTAGTGTGGAATCATTGTGCGGAAATCAGCAGACAGTGTAAAAATTACCCAAGGTCTCCACATTTCATGAAAGGCAGCATCTGATTCTTTTCTAATAGCAACGGTCTCTTCCATATCATGTATAAGTTTTACCTTATCAGCCCAATCTTTGGCAGAAGGGGTGTTTTGTGTGTTCCATTGAATGGGTATTACCGCTTTGGCAGCATTTAGTAGATGCCTAACCAAGGAGTGTTTATATTGTTTGTATGAGAGGCTGTTTACATGGAGTAGGCAACAGGCAGCATCAAGGACTATAGAAGTGCCAGTTATATGTTTAATAAGATCTATGATCCTGTTCCAGAAGGGTTTAATCAAATCACATGACCACCAAAGATGTGCAAACGTGCCTTTTTGTTTCAGGCATCTCCAGCAGCGATCGGAACGATGCGGGGACCAGGTTTGTAGCTTCACCGGGGTGATATACCACTGTGCCAAGATTTTAAAGGATGTTTCTTGAATTTTCGTGCTCAGTGAGCATTTGTACGTAAAAACGCACGCTTTTTCCCATTTTTTGTCTGAAATTGAGCAATTTAACTCTTTTTCCCACATTATTTTATATTTGTCTGGAGTCTGTGTCAGATTGCACATAATCCATTTGTATGCTTGTGAAGTGGTTTTGTAACAAGGTGACTGGTCCCCACAAAGTTTTTCGAAAGCCGTAAGAGGTTTTGTTAGAGCAAGTCTGTTTTTGTGGTTTCGTATGAAGTCATGGATTTGGAGGTATTTCCAAAAAGAAATTTTGTTGTCCACAGGTCTACTTCTATTAAACTCCTCAAAAGATAGTACCTTATTTCCTTGAAAGCAATCTTTAACCCGTAAAATGGAATCTGATATGGGGGCCTCTGAATTTTTATAATTAAAGTCTGCGCCAGGTGGGAAATCTGGGTTGCCAATAATTGGCGTCATGGGGCCTGGACTCGTGGCTAGTTGGTGTCTGTTAGCTAATCCATTGAAGATTGATAGCGTGTTAAATATTAGTGGGTGATGCTTGACCTCGACAGGGTAATTAGAGGGGTCCGACCAGATCAGGTTTTGGGTTGGAAATTTCGAGCACTTCCTTTCTAAATCCACCCAGTCTTTTTGGTGAGCATGGCAATGCCAGTCTACTACCCTGGTAATATGAGTGGCATGGTAATATTTCATAAAGTCAGGTAAACCTAGGCCTCCGCTGGGTTTAGGTATGTGCAGTCTTTGTAATTTAATTCTGGGCTTTTTATGTGCCCATATAAACTGTCTCTGGGTGTGAGCGAGGTTCTTAAAGAACGCAGCGGGAATTTTAATGGGGAGCGCATGAAACAGGTAAAGCAGCCTGGGTAGTATAACCATTTTTAATATTGCGGCTCTTCCGAACCAGGAAAAATTCTTAGAATTCCAGTTGTGTAGATCTCCCTTAATTTTCTTCAAAAGTGGTTCAAAATTCGCACCATAGAGGGACTCAATATGGGGGGTGAGCTTAATACCTAAGAATTTAAGGGATCTGGGTTCCCACTTATAAGGACAATTACTTTGAGTCATTTTTTTTAATTTATCGGACAGAGAAATATCCATGGCTTCCGATTTTGAGTGGTTAACCTTGAAATTGGATAAATAGCGAAAATCTCGAAATTTGAGGTTCAAATTAGGTATAGAAATATGGGGTTGGGTAATGTAAAATAGTAGGTCATCCGCATAAGCTGATACCTTATAATCTCTACCTCTAATTTGGAAACCATGAATCGCCGGTTCGGCATTTACATGTCTGATCAGGGGTTCTAGGGCTAAGATAAAGAGGATCGGAGAAAGAGGACATCCTTGTCTCGTCCCATTGTGCAGGTGTATGGGAGATGAAAGGATGTTATTAACTTTGACCTTTGCAATTGGGTCAGTGTATAGAGATCCGATCCAATTCATCATGTTATTGCCCAAACCTATGTGCTTACAAGTGGCCAACAGGTAGTCCCAGGCCACCCTGTCAAAGGCTTTTTCGGCATCTGTGGATAAAATAAGGCCTTCCAGTCCACCTCTACGAGTTTCATGGATCAGATTGAGGGATTTTATAATATTGTCTCTAGCCTCGCGGCCAGGCATAAAGCCTACCTGTTCAGGTCCGATGATAAGGTGCAGTAGGGGTCTTAATCTGTTGGCTAGAATTTTCGCTAAAAGCTTTACGTCAATATTTAAAAGTGAGATGGGTCTGAAGTTGGCGCAATCCGCTGGGTCTTTGTCCTTTTTTGGGATGACTGTTATATGTGCGGTGAGGAAATCTGCGGATGGTTTGGTTTGCTTAGAGAGGATGTTTAGTGCGTCAGTAAGGGGGGTCACTAATGTTGTGTCGAATGCTTTATAATACTGGGACGTTAGCCCATCCGGACCTGGACTCTTTCCATTTTTGAGGTCTTTAATGGCTGATTGGACTTCGGCTGGGGTAATGTCTTTTTCTAGCTCAGATATGTCTGAATGTTCCAGAATAGGTAATCCACTGTCTCTAATGTATCGTCGGATTAGTTGGTCCCTAGGTCCAACCAAGTCGGGGGGTCGAGCGTGGGGGGGTAGATTGTAAAGTTTTTCGTAGAACTGGCGGAATGAATCCGCAATGTTCTTGGAGTCATAGAATTTGCTATTGTTTTTGTCTCTGATGCATGGTATGTGTGAGGCTGTCTGTAAGTCTTTAAGCGCTCTAGCTAAGTACTTGCTACTCTTGTTTCCATGTTCATAGTAGATCGCCTTGTTTAGATATAAGGATCTTTTGGTCTTTTTATTTAAAATATCTGCTAGTTCGTTTCTGAGTCTGATCAAGTCTTTGTGTAGGGTCTTGGCTAATGAAAGCTTGTGCTGAGATTCCAAACGGGCAATGTTAGACACTAAATCAGAGATATGTTTGTCATTTTCTCTCTTTTTTCTGGCTCCGAACTTGATAAATTCCCCTCTGATCACACTCTTATGAGCCTCCCAAAGTGTAATCGGGGAGGTCTCAGGAGAAGTGTTTTCACGGAAGTAGTTTGACAGGGTGGCGTGAATGTCTGCCTTAATCCCCTGGTCAATTAGGAGAGATGGATTTAATCTCCAATTGAACACAGGCTTACAGTTCGAGTTAGATGAGATGGAGATTGATATCGGAGCATGGTCAAAAATTGAGATGATTCCAATCTCAGCCCCCATCAAATCTGGTAAGTCTCTTTAAATGATAAATATATGATCGATCCTTGCATACCTATCGTGTGGAGCCGAGTAATGTGTGTAGTCCTTCTCAGTGGGATGCAAGGTTCTCCAGGTATCGACTAGACACATAGATCTCAACATATCTTTAATTCTTTTCAACAATTTGAACGCTATGCAAGTCTTGCCAGAGGAGGTATCCTGTATAGGGTCCAGTGGGACATTGAAGTCCCCCCCCAGGATAACACAACCCGTGGCAAAGCTTTTAAGTTCAGATATGAGATTGTTGCAGAAAGACACGTGTGCTCTATTGGGGAAGTAGACGTTTGCCAATGTGCAAGGACGCCCATAAAGTGTACCCGAGAGGAAGATGAATCTGCCTTCCGGGTCTAGATATTGTTTTTCCAACACGAATGGAGCGTCCTTGCTCATCAATATTGCTACACCCTTGGTCTTGGCTAAGGGGTTTGATGCCTCGTATATTACCGTGAAGTATTTATCTGTCATTTTAGGGACAGCATTTTTTTTAAAGTGGGTTTCCTGAAGGAAAACTATTTGTGCTTTGCTCTTTTTGAGTTCGGTAAGAACTTTTTTCCTCTTTTCGGGGATATTAAGACCATTAATGTTGAGAGATATGATCAAGGGATGTCTACCCAGGTGTGAGAAAACCATGATTATATCTCGAGTGATGGGATGGGGATGGGGGGTAAGGGAAAGAAAGGACACAGAGAGGTAAGAGAAAAGAAATACAGAGAGGAAGGAAGTAAAGACAAATATCGTAGTAAGTGGGCGGTTGGGGAAAAAAGCCCAAACGCTCACTAATCAGCAGGCAAGATTGTACGTAAGTTATTTAGATATTACGGGGTTTCTGTGAAAAAATACAAAAAACCGACAAAAATGCCTTTTGGGGACAGCGGGAGAAGCGCAAAAAGGAGGCGTCCCACAAAACAAGGTAGATAACAAACAATAGGACATTTAGTCCAAACCCACACTATCGGCTCAATGAGCGAGTGCATAATGAGTAAAAAAAAAAAAAAGAAAAAGAACTCTGCGGCCAAAAATAACATAGAGCGGGCCAACAAGAAAAACTGAATGTCGGCAACTAGCACATGAAGAATGAGACCATAATGATATGGCTTGTATACACTGCATAATACAATAAGATTGTAGATCAACTTGTAACATTTATGATAGGGCCATTTCGAGAGACCTCAAATAGAAGGTACCTATTCCGGATTGCGTCCTTGTGTGGGTGCAAATTACAACATAGGCACCTCAGTGTCTAAGTGTCGTGAGATGGGCAGATACATAAGTACCTCTATAGTCCGGATTAATGGTGGTTGTCCACTTTGGAGGTTCCAGGGTCGCTCGACTCATCAGTCCAAATCCCTTTGTTCTCGGCTGGATGTGTGAGGCTAGATTTGTCTGAGGAATCCGAACAATATGTTATGAAAGTGCGCCATCTGCTGGAGAAAGTTAACAACTCATCTGAAAATAAAAATGTCATTATCAGAGGCAAGTAATTCCAGCATAACTACAAGGCAAACATGCAAGTATGCGATCCTTCTATAAGATAAAGCTTCCATGACGAGATCATATATCCTTTTGATATGGCAGAAGCTTAAGTCAGAGATTGTCTTCGGGATATCAGAGGAAGAAAAGGCCCTGAGTTAAGTAAGATCGATCAAGTGCTCTAGGGTAAAAGAAGAAAGCAACCTTCATCCAGCGAGACCATAGGTCCCGTCTAGGATAACGTGATCCAATGTCTCTCAGTTGTAGTCTCTAGATCTGGGTGTTTTTGGCGGGGAGGAGAAGGGGAGATGACTCCCCTTATTCTTTGCTTTTTTGTTTTTGGCAAAAGGCGATCTGTGGTCACTGGGAGTTCCAGGGCCATTGGAATGCATAGCAGGGGATGGCGGTAAGAGGAATTCGGCATACCAATCTGGTAAGGCGATCAGGTCGATTTGTAGGTTAGTGCAGAAGGCAGGCAAGTCCTCTGGCGTGCGTAGCAGGTACTGCTTACCACGATATGTGGCTTGGACAGCAAATGGGTATTTCCACCTGTAAGGGATGTTTTTCTCCCTGAGAACGTCCAGAATGGGTCTGACAGCTCTTCTATTTTTTAAAGTGATTGGGGATAGATCTTGGAAGAGTTGTATCTGTACCTCATTGAATAAAATTTGTTCGTTCTGTCTTGCCTTGTGGAGAATTTCCTCCTTAAGCGTGTGGCTCAGTAAACAGCATATCACATCTCTGGGAGGAGAAGGATCAGGGGCCTTCGGTCTTAATGCTCTGTGTGCTCTTTCCAGTTCTATTGGGGATTCCGCTGGTCTTTCCAGTAGGTTGTTGAAAATTGATGTCAGAGCATGCCTGATGTCTCCCCCCTCCACAGATTCAGGCAGACCCCTGATCCTAATATTGTTCCTTCTCCCACGATTGTCCAAATCCTCGAGGTGTCTGTTTATAGAGATGAGGTGGTTGGAATGTGTGTTAGTTACTTCCTCTAGTCTTTTTATCGCCTTATCCCTGCATTTGCCCGACCTCTCCACCCCCGCCATTTGTTCATACAGTCTGGCTATATCAGTTTTCAAATCGGTGATGGCTGCAGCAAATGACCCCTTAATGTCCGCCGCTATAGCGGTCATGTCATTATAGGTAAGCTGTCTATCGATTAGTGGGGAGTCACTTACTGTGTCTTCCGATGCTGCAATGGATTCCGCATCGTACTCCTCGTCCTCCTCCCGCGCCTGTCTCCGCGCCATCTTGAGGCCTGAGGTGTTCTTCCGGGCCGGAGCTTGTGTCTTGAAAATATCGGCTATGATCTTGCCGTTTACCGCCTTAGCGGACTTTATTTGTTTGCTCTGGGAAATAGGCTTGGATAATCTGCCCATATTTGAGTGGATCAGGTTGTTTAAGCGGCCGCAGAGTGTGTTAAGAGCCGTGTGGGTCCGGAGCTCTCTCTTCAGGCAGCCATCCTCGCTGCGCGCCAAGCCACGTCCCCCCATATTTTCATGTCCTGTCAGCTCCCGGATTAGACTCTGGAAGGCCCTACCTCATGGTAGTATGCATCCACCATTCTTAGGGCCGCATGTGAGTGCGATTTCCCCACTTGGGTTTTTACATACAAATGTTGAAATCTCACACTCGCTGCTTTTACTTCATGCATATTAACATGCGATTTACTGTTTTATTCATAGATACACTTCCTCGTATATACTCCTGATGAGTGAGCTTACTAAAGACTCACGAAACGCGTCGAGTTTCTATAATATATGAGTTCAAGACATGATATACAGTGCCTTGCGAAAGTATTCGGCCCCCTTGAACTTTGCAACCTTTTGCCACATTTCAGGCTTCAAACATAAAGATATAAAACTGTAATTTTTTGTGAAGAATCAACAACAAGTGGGACACAATCATGAAGTGGAACGAAATTTATTGGATATTTCAAACTTTTTATACAAATAAAAAGCTGAAAAATTGGGCGTGCAAAATTATTCAGCCCCCTTAAGTTAATGCTTTGTAGCACCACCTTTTGCTGCGATTACAGCTGTAAGTCGCTTGGGGTATGTCTCTATCAGTTTTGCACATCGCTCCTTGCAAAACAGCTCGAGCTCAGTGAGGTTGGATGGAGAGCGTTTGTGAATAGCAGTTTTCAGTTCTTTCCACAGATTCTTGATTGGATTCAGATCTGGACTTTGACTTGGCCATTCTAACACCTGGATATGTTTATTTGTGAACCACTCCATTGTAGATTTTGCTTTATGTTTTGGATCATTGTCTTGTTGGAAGACAAATCTCCGTCCCAGTCTCAGGTCTTCTGCAGACTCCATCAGGTTTTCTTCCAGAATGGTCCTGTATTTGGCTCCATCTATCTTCCCATCAATTTTAACCATCTTCCCTGTCCCTGCTGGAGAAAAGCAGGCCAAAACCATGATGCTGCCACCACCATGTTTGACAGTGGTGATGGTGTGTTCAGGGTGATGAGCTGTGTTGCTTTTATGCCAAACATAACGTTTTGCATTGTTGCCAAAAAGTTTGATTTTGGTTTCATCTGACCAGAGCACCTTCTTCCACATGTTTGGTGTGTCTCCCAGGTGGCTTGTGGCAAACTTTAAACTACACTTTTTATGGATATCTTTAAGAAATGGCTTTCTTCTTGCCACTCTTCCATAAAGGCCAGATTTGTGCAGTATAAGACTGATTGTTGTCCTATGGTCTCCCACCTCAGCTGTAGATCTCTGCAGTTCATCCAGAGTGATCATGGGCCTCTTGGCTGCATCTCTGATCAGTCTTCTCCTTGTATGAGCTGAAAGTTTAGAGGGACGGACAGGTCTTCGTAGATTTGCCGTGGTCTGATACTTCTTCCATTTCAATATTATCGCTTGCACAGTGCTCCTTGGGATGTTTAAAGCTTGGGAAATCTTTTTGTATCAAAATCCGGCTTTAAACTTCTCCACAACAGTATCTCGGACCTGCCTGGTGTGTTCCTTGTTCTTCATGATGCTCTCTGTGCTTTAAACGGACCTCTGAGACTATCACAGTGCAGGTGCATTTATACGGAGACTTGATTACACACAGGTGGATTCTATTTATCATCATTAGTCATTTAGGTCAACATTGGATAATTCAGAGATCCTCACTGAACTTCTGGAAAGAGTTTGCTGCACTGAAAGTAAAGGGGCTGAATAATTTTGCACGCCCAATTTTTCAGTTTTTTATTTGTTAAAAAAGTTTGAAATATCCAATAAATTTCGTTCCACTTCATGATTGTGTCCCACTTGTTGTTGATTCTTCACAAAAAATCACAGTTTTATATCTTTATGTTTGAAGCCTGAAATGTGGCAAAAGGTCGCAAAGTTCAAGGGGGCCGAATACTTTCGCAAGGCACTGTATAATTGTACAAAAAAAAAGGGGCACCCCCTTTTTTCCAGGTTTCAGAAGTAGGTACTGTATAGTGTGGAGGAGTCATAGGTGGGTAACGTACATAATTCAGGGGTTGAGAGTGTTTAATATACAAAGTGCAGGGTTCAGAAGGGGGTAATGTTTAGGAGTTAAGAGTTGGTAATATACAGCATATAGAGGTCAAGAGTATGTATTGTACAGTGTGCAGGGGTCCTGAGTAAGTAGTGTACATAGTTCAGGGGTTAGGAGTATGTAATATAAAGATAGCAGGGGTCAGTAGTTGGTAATGTATATAGTTCAGGGGTCCTGAATGGTGAATGGATAGCGCATAGAGTGCAGGGGTCAGGAGTGTGTAATGTACATAGTTCAGAAGAGGTCAGGAGTGGGCAATGCTTAGAATGCCGGAGTGTGTAATATACATAATTTAGTGGTCAAACAGGATGGGTGGGGCCTACAACTTTGATTTCATCACATACAGTGAGTCTAAATTGCTGACGGGCAATGTCTCAAAGTCCCGGTTGCCGCAACCTACAGGAATGCCACTATCTAAATGCGATTGTCATATTTGCCTAATGTGAGTTATATTATTATTTGCATTTTTAAAACATTTTGGGAAATGTTTTTGCATCTCTTGCATCTTGTTTTTGAGAGAATTAGGAGACATGTTTCTGGGTCTATCTGTTAGAGGATGTTAAACATCGGATGTGACTAGGGATGGGCTTTGATTCAAACACAGCCCGTTCGCCGAATGACGAACAATTGGCTTCTTTGCGGGAACTTCGAGTTCCCGCATCCATAATGCACTGCGCACTGGCAGTGCATTATGTGATTGGCCAAAGCATGGACTCTGCCCTCCATGCTTTGGCCAAACAAAACATCTGTGCCATGATTGGCCAAACGCAGGTGTCTTTAGCCAATCATGGCTCAGGGGCGACTGTTAAACTCCCTACACTCTCCCTGAAGGAATTCCACTTATAAATCACTCACTGGCCAAGGGATTCAAACCCACAACCTCTCAATTGTATGCCTGGTATTCTACCACCTACACCACCGTCAAGCCTGCTTAAGCTGAACACACTCTCCCTGCCTGCCTAACTAACTAACCTCTATCTCTGCCGTTTTTTGTTTTTTTTTCATTGATTCATGTCCCACAGTAGGGGGGCAGTACCCAGGTCCCCATACACTTTATTGGTTAAGCAACTTGCATTTAAGCTTTTAAAATTAGGACTTTTGATTTGTCATGTTCGTGTCCCATAGACTTTAACCACTTTAAGACCGGAAGATTTGAACCCCTTCCTGACCAGGCCCTATTTTGTGATTTCGGCACTGCGGTACTTTAACGGACAATTGCGCGGTCATGCGACGCTGTATCCAAATTAAATTGACGTCCTTTTTTTCCACAAATAGAGCTTTCTTTTGGTGGTATTTGATCCCCTGTACGATTTTTAATTTTTGCGCTATAAACAAAAAAAGAGCGACAATTTTGAAATAAAAACAATATTTTTCACATTCGGCTATATAACATTCCCCCCCCAAAAAAATTAAAAATCGAAATTGTTTTAACATTTTAGGCCAATTTGTTTCCTGCTACATATTTTTGGTAAAAAAAATTGCAATGAGCATATTTTGATAAGTTTGCGCAAAAGTTATCGTGTTTACTAACTATGGGAAAGATTTATGTCATTTTTATTGTTTTTTTATTACTAGTAATGGCGGCAATCTGCGATTTTTTTGCGGGACTGCGACATCGCAGCAGACAGATCGGACCCTTAACTGACATTTTTGATACTTTTGGGGGGACCAGTGACATTACTACAGTAATCAGTGCTATAAATATGCACTGTTACTGTAATAATGACACTGGCAGGGAAGAGGTTAACCCTATGGGTGCTCAAAGGGTTAAATGTATGCATCATGCTTACTGACGTGTGGGGGGGGGGTTTCTGTGACACAGACAGAGATTGCAGGTTCAGCTATGCTGAATCCTGTGATCTCTTCCTGCCTGTCACTGAGAAGATCCGCCTGCTTTGATTACATAAGCAAGCGGGTCTTCTCACACTTTCCCTGACAATCGGGGAAGATAGGCGCGATCGCCGCCTCTCCTCCTCCGGCCCGACTCACGCTGTGTCTAAACACAGCGGGAGCGCGCCGCCGAGACCACTAGGAGTTCAGCAACGTAGGTCTATGCCGCTGGACCCAGGGGAGCCGCACTGCCACAGTAGGATTACTGTCAGCAGTCGGCAAGTGGTTAATAGAGTTTGCATGTTCGCTGGAACATTTCCCCTGTTCAAGATGTTCTGGTGCGAACCGAACAGGGGGGTGTTCAGCTCAGCACTAGATGTGACCACTCTATCTAGACAAGCTCTGCCAGACTTATCTGTGTACACAGGGGTCACTGTAATATGGTAAGGAGCTGTAGTGAATGTCCTTACACCGGGTGTTGCTTTCTTCCCTATCAGTTGGAATTTTCTTAATGCATGAATTATATAAGCACGTGCTGGTGTCACTTTGGGTTAAGATTTTCTTCTTCCTTCCTGAGCACAATTTATTTATTTTTTCATTACTTTGGACTTTTAGTGAATATTCTTGTTCATAAGTTTTATGTATATGGATTTTGCTATGATTCTATATCTATCATTTGATATTTCAGAAATGATCACGTTTGTTATTTATTGCCCCAGCCTCTTTTATATCAATCCACCAGGGCAAGGACTTTAATTTAATTGTCAGGAAACGCAACACAGCAGATTAGTGCATCTGCACCCAAAAATAATTGAATAGTTCCCTTCCTGCCCCAGCCCCTTACTGAACAAAAAGTTTTCTTTTTAATTGCTAAAGAGTACATATTACTCTGCCAGTGCCCAAAAGTGGGGAGCCCCCTCTCTGCCTATGGGCTCCAGTTGAATTGACGGGGCTGGGCTCCGGACAGGAGGGCTGGCACTACCCCATTTTCAGTGGCCCACAGATGCTGTGATTGCTATATCCCCAGACACTGTGATCTATACCAGTGATCTGTAGATATAGACACTGTGATATGTCTAACTATAGACACTGTGATCTACACTATAACCGCAACATGTTATATATCCACTGTCATGTATCCACTGACACTGCTAAATCCACAGATGTTGCAAACCACATTTTGTATAACTGTGATCTCAATATCTATAGACACTCTGATCTGCATCTACAGTATATACACTGCAATCTACAGCTTTGATGTACATCTATAGACACTGAGGTTGGGTTACTAAAACTGGAGAGAGCAAAATCTGGTGCAGGTGTACATGGTAGCTAATCTGCTTCTAACTTCAGGTTGTTCATTTAGGCTTTGACAAAAGAAAAAAAATGGAAGCTGCACCAGATTTCGTACTCTCCAGTTTTAGTAAAGCAACCTCATAGTTTAATATTTTGGTTAGACAGCTATATATTACCAGTAGCGCTATATAAACTATAATAGTATATTATACATTATACAGTATATATATATATATATCTATATATAAAATATAATATATTATTTACAGGGCTTTTTTTCTCAGAAAATAGGTGCAGGAACTCAACCACGACCACATGGTAGGTGGTTCCAACTCTCTCACTTACAGGGAGATTATCCAGTGGGGGTGTCGGCATCTGCACGGCACCTGCATCCCCCTTGTCCCCATCCTGCACTCAGTAAGAGCCGCTCAGGAGATAGTATCTGTGGGAGCCATTGGGAGACAAGCTGTCACTTGTAAACCCAGAAGCTGGACTTCTGGTTTTACAAGTGATAGTGGTGAGCAAGGAGCAGAGGGCCTGGGCCAGAGGTGGTGCAACTGAGTTCCACCAAGTTCCAGCTGAAAAAAAGCCCTGATAGTTATATATTAGATGCTGCTATGCAGGATGATGTCCAGCAGCTCTACCTGTGCCTATTCCACTGGGAGGGGGCACTTATCTGGTCACCCGGTAAAGGGGCTTACAGATTTTACCATAAGTTTGCTATTTTATTATAACCCCTCACTTCCTTTATGAGGCAAACTGAGGTGGGGAAAAGGCCCTCATCCCTCAACAGTGAAACAGGGTGCTTTGCAAGGGGATAGACTTTGCTCCCCACCTTGCAAGGTACCCATCCAATTTTACAAGCCAAAATACATGGTATAGTACAGGGAGGGGTGCTGCAAGCTTTCTCCTTTCCTGGCCATGCGGCCTGCATGCCTGGGTAAGGGTATGGTTTGGGAATTAATTAAAAAAAATGATACCTGCATACCCCTGCAGCTCTTGGAGTTTTTTTGTATAATTTTGGTGGCAATACATTGCCAGATTATAAACCAGCTTCATACCGGTTTATAATTTAACAATGTAAATACAACAATGCCAAGTTTAAAGAATTGTGTGTAATTATATGCACATTGTTGCTGCTGTGTTTTGTAGCAGAGTTCTGTGCAGATCTAACTTTTCAGAACCAAATCTGTGATGGTTGGAACAAATTGATAATTTTCTTGAACATAAAAAAACAACCCTGCTTCTGTTAGTTGGGGTACAGGAAGGGCATGGATGAGTTACACAGTCTTTATCAGGTCATTTTGATGTTAAAGTACTAGCCTCTAAAAAGTGTGTATTTAAGAAAAGAATATTTCTTTGAGCTAATAATTTTTTTTATATATATTTATTAGATTGTACTATATTTGACCGTAGAGTAGCTTTTTGTGTTCATAAGCCTTGCTTTAATTGTGCTTCTGAAAGATCTGTGTAAAATGCTTTACATCAACAGGTATCCTAAGCACTCAAACTTAGCTACATAACCGCATCTATTGTGGAGATTAATTAAATTAATTACATCAAATGAGAAACATATTGGACGTTAGTTAATTTGGATTATGCATCATCAGGTCCATAAATCTTCCAAATTAGTTCAGAGTTTACCAACATCTACTTTTTAGCACTGCATTAAATTATTATTTTTTTCACAATTAGCCATTAGCATGCTGGGGGATGTCAGTTTAGCAGCTGCACAGTGTCGGTTTCCTTTGATTTTTGCTTTACACTAATTAAGAGTTTCTGCTGTAAGAGCTGGACCACATGCAAAGGATTATAAAAAGAAACGGTAGAGTACAAGAGACATATCTTTTGAGATCCAAATGCTTTGTGTGCTTTTCATGAATGGTATGTGTATTTAATTCTGGGTAAACGTGTTAACTCCACTGATTTAAAAATTAATACGTGAGTGGTGTAAAACATGTTGATCTGTTGAAGATTATAGTAAAGCAATAAAGTAGGATAAAACATATACTTACACCCCTTCTGTTAATGGAATTAATTGGCTAAGTTTGCCTTGGCCTTCATAGCCTTATGCTCCTTTCAAAGAAGGAGAGTGTATTAATTTCACTGTCTAGAAAGCTAAGACATGAGCTGATGTCCTTATGTTGCTCTGAGTACGGGCAGAATGTTAATTGCATCTCTTAATGAAACAAAGGCTTTTTTGAATTCAAATTAGTTGATGGTAAACTACTTACAAGTAAACTTTTTCTTATGTCTTATAAGTTATCAAAAGAGTCATACGATAAAAAAAAAAAAAAAAAATGGAGTTAACTAGCAGTAATGAGCAAACCTATTAAAATCTGCTCTACCATTAATTCATCTGATTGCGCACATTACTTCATTCACTGCATTACAATATGCACATTTTTTATCTTTAACTTTTTTTGCAGTTATATCTTTTTTGTTTCAATTTCACAGAAATGCTCTTTGCCGAATATTTACTCACATTTCACCACTATTGAGTAAGCAAGATTTTATAAATGTGCAAATATAAAACGAGGCACATTGGCAAAGTGCATATTTCATTTACACAGACCTGCTGAAATTATACATTTAAAAGAGACTTTTGGTAAAAGCAATTCTAACTAGTAACTTGAATTGAGCAAAATTGAGTCTACATTTTACTGAAATTTTGGAAAAACTGTCAGAGAAGTCAGATTCATAGGGTAGATGGAGTTCCTCGGCGCGCGCAGACCAGCAACTGGTCAGGCAGACATTCTTACTCGTGGGTTAGGGTGCGCGCATAGGCGCATCGGTGCACGCACATGCACACTCGCACATCAATGCGCGCACCCGTCACTAATGATGGTGCAGGCGGGCTATTTAAACAGGCCTTCTGCATGGACTCATTGCTGTTTGGCCTGCAGCTTCTGTGTGTTGTTCCTGTGACCTCTGATCTTGATCCAGCTTATCCCTAACTTGTGCTTGTCTGCTTCATACTCTGACCCCGGCTTGTCTACTGGATTTCTCTTCTACTTTCTGATCCTGCTTTACAGTTCTTCTGGCACTGACTTGCCTTGTAACCCGACCAGCCTGCTGTCTACTGTCTATGTCTAATCTGCCCGACCATTAGCAACCCGGCTTGTCTGACCCTGCTTCCTGCTCATCCGACCTTCTACAACTATCAGCCCAGTCCTGCCTCCAGCTGCCTTCTACCAGCCTGCTCGCTACTACATCTTCCTGCTGACTGCCACCACATGACTATACGTACAGGTCCACCCTGTAAAGAAGATGCTGCTGATCGGCTTTCCTCTCCTCACACTCTGTCAGTGTGAGGTGAGGAGAGCCAATAAATGACATCTCCTTGTTTACCTGACATCAGCTGTGGTAGGCCACAGCTGATAACATAGGTAAAGAGCCGCATTATTGGCTCTTTACCGAGATTGGGATTGCGACGTGTCCCAGGCAAGCAATCACGGTTAGAAGCCATCCCAGAATAAGAGAGCATCCCGTCTGCCATAATTTGTCTATATGGCGGGTTACAACCAATTTAAAAGTCTATGCATACCGAGCTTTAAACATACTGCTTCTACAGGAGTTTTGTGTTTCGCCTAACTAAATGCTCCTAATTGCTCCTAAAACCTTGTACAAAAACCTCTATATTCGTTTTTTTTCCTGCCAAGGAAACCAGTGTTTTTTTTTTTTTTTTTTAAGCCCAGAGTGCATGGACCCTAAAGATAACATTGAGTTACAGGCTGGGTACATGGTTTCAATGTAGAATGTTGTACCATACAAAGCACAAGCAGGGAAATTGGTCTAAACCTCTTAACTCTATCCCTAACACTTTCAGTTTCCTAACTCTAACCCAAATAATACTTTCGTTTTTTGTATCCTTGCATTGGTGGCAAAGTCTATCTGCTCAAGTTTCTAAGCACCTACACCCCATGGAATATGCAACTGCAAGAATAGTTAGTACTTATATTTCTACATTTGCTATATTATTAAAATGCATCAAACATGTGAATTGGACCATGTGAAAGGATAGAAGGAAAACTTAAGCACTAAAGAATGTGCAGAACAGATATTACCATCCATCTATTTCAACAGGTAGCCAGGGAAGCCTCCGGCCTTGCTGCCCTCTCCAGATCAGGGACTCTTTTAAACTAAAGAGAAACAAAAAGGGGGCACACTAGCCTTGTGAATTACATTGGATGCCATTTATTCTATAGATAACATAAAAAGTATACTCACAAATCACCTTACAAACGTATAGAAAATCAGAAAAGTCAGCATTGCTGTGGATCACACATACCCTGGTGATGAGACAGACTTAGCCAACACTCCATGGCAGATGCAGTAGCCTACGCGTTTCAGGGACATGCCCTCTTTATCAGGCCCTTCGAACTGTTTTTTATACGATAAATGGTATATGAGGTAATGTAAGAGGCTGGTGAATTCCCCTTTTTGTTTTTTTTGGTGGAATGTGTGAAAACCTATTTGTACTTGCATGGAAGGTGGGTGAGCCTTAAAACTGATTGTCAAAATCAGCACACCTGTTTAAGAAAATAAAAAAAAGGGGTCTGGTGGGCCATATATATCAGCAGCATACAGAAATTAGAAAGATGTTGTGATTAAATAGCTCTTTAGGAGTATAGTATAGGCAAAACATTAAAAATTAATCTTCATTCATTAAAAAGATAAAGTAATGCTACAAGTTTATCAAAGACATAGAGGGGTTGATTTAGTAAAGGCAAATAGACTGTGCACTTTGCAAAGTGGAGTTACACTCTGCAAGACAGTTGCTCCAAAGTTTAGTAAATGAGCAGAAGTTCTATTGACTTCCCTCATTCAATCATGTGCAAGCAAGCAAGCTGTTTTCTTTTTTGTTTATTTTTTATTTATTTATTTTTTTTGCATGTGATTGGGTATTCTTTGCAAAGTTAAGCTTTACCTAATTCACTAAGCTCTGGAACAACTGCACTTGCTGAGTGCAACTGCACAGTCTATTTGCCTTTAGTAAATCAATCCAGTGTTCCTCTTCCTATCATGTCTGCACTCCCTGTGGTAATGACCTAATTCACTACTTTAGCCCAAAAGCATTTATGAAACATGTTAGTGAAATATTTAACTACCTCCTACAGAGCAGTTAGCCCTGAGCAGCTAACCACCAGGCTCGGACAAGGTCACTTAGCAGAGGCATACCTAGATTTATGCAGATATCCTTCAGAAAGCATATATTTACATACATTTTTCAGTTGGGTTAGCAGTAGACATCTACCAAGCTTTAAAGTGGCAGTGAAATCCAGCTTTTGAAGGTATACCTACAGGTAAGCCTATATAGTAATAAGACTTACCTATAGGTACAGTAAATGCACAGTTTAGGAGATACTTACTTTAGATGCAGCCGGTGATGTTAACACCACATGTGCACTGCACTCATAATGGATGGGATACCTGGGAGTAATGTCATCACAGCTCAGGCATTCAAATGGCCGTAGCCCGCAAACCCAGAAGGAGGACTGGGTGAAGATGGAAGCCCTGTCATTGGTGATAGTGTGCTGCTGGAGGGCTTAGTTTTAGGGTAAGTCTTTGATAATATGCAAGTATGCGATCCATACTCGTACATTATGACATTATCTTTCAGGGACCAGATTTTTTTTTTTTTTTGTCACAACTTTACTATCGCTTTAATATTACTTTAATTATCTTACAATAAGTGCCTAATCATTTAAAACCACAAAGATTGTGTATTATAATAAATAAACAGCTGACTAAACAGCCCATACATGCTCCAGTGTATACCTATCACTTACTTTAGATTTAATTGTTTTTTCTGATTATTATTCTTGGATGATATTTCAGGATTAAGCTGCCAAGAAATTCTAAGCTGCACTTCGGTGCTTTGGCAATTAAATATAATTATGTCATTGACAAAAGAATGTTTAAGCATTTTCCCTTAATATGTAGTATTTATATATCCAATGGAAATGAATACGCTCAGAACGTCTTGTGATTCACAATATATTGAATTAGTAAAACATTTTGAAACCTAATCCTTTAGACTCTATTGGTCAAAAGAATTTTTCAGTGCAACATGAAAAATCAATTTGAGCTATTTCCTAAGGCTTGGTGCATTGATCCAACAATCCTTGTCAAATGGAGAAAGATGAGGTTTTTTTTTTAATGGTTTGTGGTTTTCTGCTAGAGATTTTAGGGTACAAATCCAGAGATGGAATTTAAACAATGTATCAGCCTTTTTTTTTTAAAAGCTAAAGCTTTTTATTTTAATTCAGTGTATAAAAGGACACACATTTGCTTGCTTACTTTATTTTTTTTTCAATACTTAAAGTGACACTATGGGCAAAATGACATACTGTATGTGATACAATCTGTCAGTAGCATTAACCCAGCAATTTTTAGTTTTTTTTTTAGTCCAACTGTAACATAGTTTTATTGCCTGGTGATCCAGCTAATATATCTGTTGATTTCAGCTTCCTTTAACAGACCAAACTGTTCTGCAAAGTGGCAGTTAGAGGGTTGAGACAAACCATTTAACGCTGACCGGGGTGCTTGCAGTCTTCAGCTTTTATTCATTTATGTAAAACCTTTATCTCAAAAGGAGAAAAAAATAAATGTAACTGCTTAATAAGTATTAGCTAGGGTTGGGCTTTACATTCTTAGGCCCCTTTTACACCGCCTTTCCGATCAGGTCCGCCTGTCACTTTTTCAGGTGAACCTGATCGGATGCTCCATGCAGCCCTATGGAGCAGCGGATGTCAGTGGAGACATCTCTGCTGACACCCGCTGCTATCCAATCCGATAATGTCCGTGAAATCTAAACGGATGGAAACCCTATTTTCCAACCGTCTGGAGGATCGGATAGGATCAGATGAAAACAGACAGGCAGTCCATTTTCATCCGAATAACCATAGAGGACAGTGGGGCTCTGATAGCTCTGTCTCTGCAAAGTAGGCAGAGACAGACCAGTCATCCGCCTGCTCAGTGGATCGATCCCCGCTGAGCAAAACTGAGTCCGCCGGGTGCACCGCTCGTGTGAGAGCATCCTAAGTCACTAATGTAAGGCTGGCCATACACTATACAATTTTCTTGTTCAACTTTCCTTTAGATTTACCAAAACCATGTAATATAGGGTCAAACCTAAACACTGTCAATTTGTATGCAGTCAGGCAGGCCCTTGCACTACATAGTTTAAGGTAAATCTAAAGGAAATTGAATAAGAAAATTGTATAGTGTATGGCCAGCCTTAGTCTATCTAAATGTACTATTTCATTCAGCACCACCCTCTCCACTGATTGACAACGCTGCTGCCCAAGGGTGGCTACATTGCTTCTCCATAGAAGCAGTGGAGGAGTGAATGTGGCTCTCTTAAGACAGAAAGATGTGCTACTGACTGATTACAGGTAAAAATAAAGGAATTTATTTAGCATAGAATGCACAAAAATGTTATCTTTGCTTTCTGAAATGAAATGCCTCCCTTC
This sequence comes from Pelophylax lessonae, assembly GCF_965119305.1. NCBI lineage: Eukaryota > Metazoa > Chordata > Amphibia > Anura > Ranidae > Pelophylax > Pelophylax lessonae. The sequence continues at coordinate 115,522,520 of NC_138779.1, forward strand.
CATGATGTTCCTATTCTACCCTTCATACATTTACAATCACATACTTAGGTCTGCCACCATTCATCATCCCCTATTTCCCTACACTTGGGACCCTATGCTTGGATGGTAGCCAACAGGATAACTTGCTTTGTGGTTATGAACAAAAAATTCTTTGGCTTCTGTTTATCTATATTGATCTCTGTCAGGTTATTTGACCAATATTGCATTTACATGTATCTTATCTTATTATAACACTATCCTGGCCGTACAGCCTGCAATTCCTGTATTACCACCCATACTTGTCTTCTATTGTAAAAATAAAGAAATAAGAGTCTGAAAAAAAAGGCAACTAAATGTAGCCACCACATCCAATCATTAGTAAGCTACAATATATTGCCTTTTTGTTTTTTCCTTGCTTTAACCACTTCAGCTCTGGAAGGTTTTACCCCCTTAACCTCCCTGGAGATATGATTCTTTTGGATTTTAGGTGCTGAAAGCGGTACCATTATTTTGCATGTAATTCTTGTGAATGAGAAGCCCAAACCAACTGTATACATTTATTATATATATATATATATATATATATATATATATATATATATATATATATATATATATATATATATACGTATATATATATATATATATATATATATATATATATATATATATATATACATAAAAAGTACAGTAAAACTGCAGGAAAGGGCACTGGCGGGCAAACTAATATGATTTTTTTTTTATTTTGAATAGTATCAGTGTATTTGGTGTGTTTTTACATTTGAATTTGCCGCCGGTTCCACCCCACTGCGAACGTCACGTCGCAGGAGACGGAAGCCGGGGCACGGAGACGATCGGGAGGAAGATCCGCCGCGAGACACCGCCGGGACACATCGCTAGATCCCGGTGACAAGGTAAGTAACCCTGCTTTCAGGATCAAGCGATGCTTCTGGCGGTACCCCGAGTGTGGCTCAGGGTTACCGCTTTTGGCTCTGAGATTTAACCACGAGCCACGCTCGGGAATACCGCTAAGAGGGTTAATGACCAGGCCATTTTTTGCTATTCGTCACTGCGTTATTTTAACGACAAAGTGCGCGATCGTGCGATGCTGTACCCAGATACAATTGATGTCCTTTTTTTACCCACAAATAGAGATTTCTTTTGGTGGTATTTGATCATCTCTGTGGTTTTTAGATTTTGCGCTATAAACAAAAAAAGAGCGACAATTTAAAAAATAAAACACAATATTTTTTACTTTCTGCTATAAAACATTCCCAAAAATCAAAATTTTTTAATCAGTTTAGGCCAATTGGTATTCTGCTACATATTTTTGGTAAAAAAAATCCCAAAAAGCGTATTTTCATTGGTTTGCGCAAAAGTTTACAAACTACGGAATAGATTTTTGAACTTTTTATCTATTTTTCGTTTTTTATTAGTGGCAGCGATCTGCGATTTTTAGCGGGACTGCGACATTGTGGCGGACAGATCGGACCTCTAACTGACATTTTGACACTTTTTGGGGACCAGTGACATTACTACAGTAATCAGTGCTAAATAATATGCACTGTTACTGTTAAAATGATGCCACTCCTCCGGCTGCCTGATTAGACACAGCGGGAGCGCATGCACATAATCATGTAGTACTACCTGAATATGCACAGCCGAGCCGCCCTGCCACAGTAAATCTGCAACTGGTTAAAGGTGCACTCTACCTCCGTGGCATACTTGATACTCTAAGGGAGGATAATAAAATAATTTTATAACGAATATTGATTACATGATTACATTCTTTTTTTCTATTCATGAATTATTTATACTTTTGCCACTCATGCGAGAGAGCTGAGAATGCAGGGGTATGATTTACACAAGAAGTAGGAAGCTGATATGCCAAATTACAATTACGTGCAAAGGAATTGATAAAAAATGGAATGTTCCTATCACATGATTGTTGAAGTATACACAACATCAAATGGAAAGGAAGCATTTTGCCCCATTAGTAAATCAACTCACAGGGGCATGGTTAAAAGTTAAAAAAGCAAACACTTCTATTAAACCTATACTCATTCCTAACAATAGCTCACCTGGGCAGGAACTGAAAATCTTTAAGTCTTACTTGCACAGGGCTGAGTTACTGAAGTTTACTAAGGTAAGTGTCAAAAAAAAAAAAAAAAAACAGCAAGAGTTGACTCACATTTGCTGTTTTTTTTGTTAAGTCAAAAAACTGCATAGAATATTAGAAATCTAAAATAATCTCATGGTAAAGGTTTCAAAGCACATTGGAGACACGCCAGACAGACTTATTCTGATTTTGATTAGCAGTCCCTGAAAAAATATTTATAGATATACTGAATCTTACATATTTTTTTGTCCCTAAATTTTAGTGTGATTTAATTTAACTCTCTGTATTGCCAAGAAAATTCTTATTGCATTTTGTTACCAGACATATATAACATAGTAAAAAAACATAACCTCTTTTACCCTTAAAAAAAGTAACTCCACTGACTTGAGTAAAAAAATTAGCAAATTAAAAAAAAAAAAAATCTAACATGTATAATTGCAACACAAACCATATTGTAATTGAATGCTATTAAAAAATTACCTTTCCTTTTCAATCTGCAGCACAGTAAGTACTGTAAAATTCAATGCACTTTTGCAACCTGGAGGTGTTGTATACACAGTTGATGTATGGAACACCCCAAGAAATGTAATCTCCTGCTTGTGTGTTTGGCTGGCTGGTTTTCCCAGAAGTCTGATTTAACCACTCGTTTACTGGGCACTTACAGTTAGGTCCATATACAGTATCTTACAATAGTGAGTACACCCCTCACATTTTTGTAAATATTTATTATATCTTTTCATGTGACAACACTGAAGAAATTACACTTTGCTACAATGTAATATGTAGTATGAGAGAGTGAGAGCAATAACACCAAATTTAACACATCTGCTCCCCATTCACACCTGAAACCTTGTAACACTAATAAATCATATGACACCGAGGAGGGAAAATGGCTAATTGGGCCCAATTTGGACATTTTCACTTAGGGGTGTACTCACTTTTGTTGCCAGCGGTTTAGACATTAATGACTGTGTGTTGAGTTATTTTTAGGGGAAATCAAATTTACACTGTTATACAAGCTGTACACTCACTACTTTACATTGTAGCAACGTGTAATTTCTTCAGTGTTGTCACATGAAAAGATTTACAAAAATGTGAGGGGTGTACTCACTTTTGTGAGATACTGTATATGTGGGCACAGGCACAATTTTAGATTTTTTCAGGTATTTACCAAAACATATTCAAACTATAGTTATATAATGGATATGGGCTGAAAGTGCACACTTTGAGGTTTAATTTGAGGGTATGTACATCCAAAACAGAGGAAGGGTTTAGGAATTACAGCTCTTAAGAAAAGACAACCCCCCTCCCCCCTTTTCAAGGGACCAAAAGTAATTGGACAATTTAATCAAAAGCTGTTTCATGGCCAGGTTTGGGCTACTCCTTCATTATTTCTTCATCAATAAAGCAGGTAAAAGATCTGGAGTTGATTTTAGGTTTGATATTTGTGTTTGGAATATTTTGCTGTAAACTTACAATATGTGTTCAAAGGAGCTTCCATGCACGTGAAACAGGCCATTGTAAGGCTTTAAAATCTAAAAAGGCCAGACCAGTTCTGGAAAAGCATTCTTTCTCCTTATGCTGTCATTGGCTGAAATCTGATCACGTGGTATAGGGCCATTATCGGCCCTTTATTTTTATCTGTGATCAGCCAAGTCCCAAGGACTCGGACAGAGTGCACCGTGCAAGAGAGAATGTCCATGTACGCCCTCCCAGCAATTTAAACCTGTGCTGTAGCCATCTTTCCGCTATAGCGCGGGCGCCAAGTGGTTAAGTTAGTCAGATTTTAGGCATCCTCTGCAACTAAAATTTTATTGTTAGTAAGATACCCCTAAAGGGTTAATAAACTCAAAAGCTTGCAGACCTTCCAGCTTTCCTTAGAGCCCTGCAAGTGCAACAGTTGATCAATAATGGAAAAGGCTCTCCCATTCAGAATCAGTATCCAAAAATTAACGGTTAATTATAAATAATAAAAAAAAGGTTAAAAAAACACACTGCTGTGGACGCTTATAAAAAGACTTCCATGTTTTAACATTTATTACTGGACACGGCCAGGACTTCCAAAGCCTATGGGCACAGCTAATACAAAATATTACACACAAGTGTTTATAACTAGAGTTGAGCGGACACCTGGATGTCCATGTTCGGGGGGTTCGGCCGAACTTGAAAAAAAAGTCCGGGTCCGTGTCCCGGACTTTTTCCGAACTTTACTCAATGGGGACCCGAACTTTCAGGCACTAAAATGGCTCTAAAACACCAATGGAAAGGGCTAGAGTGCTGCAAATGGCAGCAAAATGTAGTTAAGAGCATGGCAAGTGCTCTTAAAAATAATTCCCCTTTAAATAAATTTTTTAATAGCAGATTAGAACAGCAATCTGTAGTGAAATATAGCTGAACGCTGCACACAACAGACTGATAAAAATAGATTTTTTTCTCCCTCCTCCTCCTCAGTGGGCTCAAGTGAGGGCAAAAAGATTGTTCACTGCACCACCCCCCACACAGCAAAATCGATGTAGACTGTCCCTGCCTAATCTCCAGCCTGGCCCTAATATGCTCAATAAGATCGTTCACTGCACCACCCCCCACACAGCAAAATCGATGTAGCCTGACCCTGCCTAATCTCCAGCCTGGCCCTAAAATGCTCTAATAACTTTCCCTGCCTGCACTCTGACCTGTCCCTGCATTCTTTTCGGACACAATTTTTCACAGAATCACTGTCTGTCCCTAATCAGCAGCCAGCACGTATGATGTGTGCTCTGTCCCTAAACTACAGCAGAATGACGCGACGCGCTGGGGCTCTCGAACTTATAAAGACATGGTCACATGCTTCAGATGGCCAATCACAGCTACTAATACATTAGTAGGCATGGCTGTGATGGCGCACACCAGTTAAACGCTTGTTGATTGGCTGTTGAAAGCCCGCCATTAAAAGCGCGCCATTACATACAAAACAGGAAATAAAATGACCGAACACGGATTTTAAATCGGAACATACAGTAAAGTTTTCGGGTCCGTGTTCGGGTAACAAAAATCCAATTATTCGGTACGAACACGAATAATACAGTCCGTGTTCGCTCAACACTATTTATAACATATTTTTTTTAAAGATAAGTTAAAAAGAAATGCCATTTTTTTTTTTTTTTGATGGGACCTTCCCTAAATAGTAAAATGAATTGCAGATTGTGGCTGTTTCAAGGAATATTTCTTTGACAGGCACAGAAAATCTTGTTCCCCAAGTGATGAGGCTGTCTGTGTTTATTTTAAATAAGCCTCATGCATGTAGAAAGTTATCAGTTGTAGGAATTCCAGCTCGCTCTTTTCCCTTTACATTTCATGCATTTATGTGAACAGATTTTTTTTTTATCTGTGCAACAGATGTTGCTGCCTGTAAGGATATGAATGAATTAAATTATATATGAGTTATGAACTTGGTATAAACTATTTTACTGTCTATTAAGATATGTTATCACTGAAAAGAATGCAGTAATTATGTTGCTTCTGTACTTACAGCATATTACATGGTTCATTTAGGTAGTTTGCATTACACTTCTCTATCTATAAGTTGAGTAATTTTTCTATTTCAACAATCCGTAAGACAAGACACTGAAGGATCAATAAAATATATTACAAGATAACCTTTTTTTTTTTTCGCTAGTCAAGCAAATATGCACCTCCTTTCAATCTCAATCAGGTAGAAAGAACTAAATGCAAATTACAATTCCCTTTAGTGCTATTGGATGTTTAATTGAAAATTGCAAACATTTTTTCAGTACACTTTTCACTGTCATGTTATCATATACAAATAAAGTGCACTTGTAAATGGTTTATTTTACCAGCAAACAGCGTACTCTTTGCAAATGATGTTTGTCTAAAAGGATAACAGACATGGTGAACTGCACTAAAAGCAAGTCCCGCACCATAACAGACATCTCCACCAGCACCTACAGCCCTGTAATGTTTGTTTTACAGGAATTTCCAACAAATCTTTTTATGTCTTTCAGCATTCGTGTTTCTGCCATCAGACTTTTGGTGTGAAATGGAGCATCTCCTGGCTAATGAAAAAAGTGACAATTTTAGACATCGCTTTTTTTTTTTTAAAACAACCAGTAAAAAGATACCATATTTACCTAAACCAGTATGAATTGGAACCAAAGTATCCGTATTATTTGAGAAAAAGCACAAGAGAAGTTACTATAAAAATATTTTGTTAAGATCACTTGCGGATTTGGATGCCACATGGACCCTCAAATCAGTCTTTGTGGTTGTGAAAAAAATCTGGTTACTGCGTGGAAATTTTGCTCTCACAAATGTAAACAGATACTTTCACCTACCCATTCAAGGTAAAGCCCCCCCCCCCCACCCCACTCATTCACACCCTCACCACTTCACAGCTACATAACTAAGCCCTAATGTTGAATAGTATTAGAGTAGATGGATGACATAGGTGGATGACCTTACTACTCCACCATGTTACTGTTTAGACCTGGTAATTGGTTGCTCAGGCCAGAACCCTTGCACATAGGGAGAGTCACATGTTCCATTTTAGACAGCAGTCCCCAGCTTGCAGCCAGCGCAAGGGGTTCAACAGAGCCTGGATGGGTGAGCATGCCTTGTTGGGTAGGCTTTCAGGAGGTTGCCCTCCTGAAAGTTAACATGTGTATTCAAACTTTTTTTTTCAATAAATAATGGACCTGGTATTTGACAATAAAGCTAGAAAACCCAAAAGTTCTACAATACCGTGGGCAGTATTTTTATTATTTTTATTTTATTTTATTAAAGCTAATTTTAAGCTGGCCATACACTAGCCGAAAAATAGTTCGAAAATCTGTCATTTGGTCAGTTTATTCATTTTTCGTCCAGGTAACAAGCACAAATAGAAAACCAGTCTTAACTTTTCAGAGCAGAAAAATCAAAGGAACAGTTTGGAAAATTCTGCCGAACGAACGATAAATTGAAAGGTTAATGTGTTTCTCGTCCGAACTGTTTGCACTAAGCACATGTGACAAAATGAAGGAAAAATTTATTCATTTATGTCCATTGAATGATTTATCATTCACAATTCGGTCATTACATGATGGCACGATCGTCTGCTCTCACGGCTGAGAATGTTCGTTTTTCGAAAATTAGTTTGAATAATTTTTTGATATAGTGTATGGCCAGCAAAAGTATTTTTCTTTTACTTTACTTATGCTGTAGTGCAGAGATATTTGGGTAGATTTACTAAAGGCAAATAGGCTGTTCATTTTTCAAGGGGATTTTCAAATTGCAAGGGAATTTTCCCTTAGCTTCCATCATCCAAACATCCACAAGAAAAAATACTACTTTTTTTTTTTTTTTGCATGTTAGTGGATATTCTTTCCAAAGTAAAATTTTAGTACATTCACTAAGCTAAGAGAAAATTCCATTGTAAAGTGAAAGTTCCCTTGCAAACGATGCCCTACTTGCCTTTAGGAAAACAACTCCTGTGAGTTTAAAGGATCCTACCAGAGAGGGATAGGAAGTCTTGAGACAGTGGGATTTCTTGGGACTTTTCTTGGGACAGTGGGATCTCTTAGGACTTTTCTTGGGACAGTGGGATCTCTTAGGACTTTTCTTGGGACAGTTGGATCTCTTGGGACTTTTCTTGGGACGGTGGGATCTCTTAGGACTTTTCTTGGGACAGTGGGATCTATTGGGACTTTTCTTGGGGCAGTGGGATCTCTTGGGACTTTTCTTGGGACAGTGGGATCTCTAAGGACTTTTCTTGGGACAGTGGGATCTCTAAAGACTTTTCTTGGGACAGTGAGATCTCTTAGGACTTTTCTTAGGACAGTGGGATCTTTTACAATATGTTTCCCCACATGACCTGTACCACATAATTGAATTTACCTTCGAAAACAAATGTAATAAAAATAAAAAAGAGTGGATTAAACATTCAGCATATGGACTCCTGAGAACTGATTAGGCAAATGCCTGTGGAACGGATTTTTAATTATTTACAAGTATCTCTTAGTGACAATATAAAATAGAATTTATTTGTTATTTCAACTTTCTGTATGCTTTGCAAGCTAAAACCCCCACATACATATTTTACATGTCAAGAATTCTAGTATTGTGATCTCTGCCTTTGAATCCCTGACACATCTTACAAGAGGACTCTTATAAAGGGGGTTCATTCTCCATGACGGATTTTACTAAATCACAAAGAATGCTAAATTAGCATAATACAGTATGGATGAGACTATACAGTATCTTGGTTTTACTGCTATTTAAATACAGGGTTTTCCTCCTTTAATTATGTCCATCCCCTTTTATCAATCAAACTACAATTTCCAGCGTGAGGTAGCCTAAGGCTAATTTATACAGTATTGACACGGAACTGTCTTTGTTCACTTTCCTCTTACAGCACAGCATGTGCGTAATTTGGCATCCACACCATCTTTTACAAGGGTCAGCTATAAAATACACAGGAGTAGTCAGTGCAGTAAATATAAAGGATGCTACACAGATCCTAAATAGCAGATGTGTGTGGCACTGGAAAATGATGAAGGAAAGTTCAAAAAGAAAATAAACTATAGTTGGTAATTCTCCTGATAGCTAGTCACAATTATTAGATTTAAATTCTCAGGACTTCGTTTCCAACCCTATCTCATTTCTCTAATAAATGAAGGGTACACATGTCTCTGATCATCTCTGGACAGTTTGGAAATCATATATGCTGTTTACATTTAATTCTACAATGCATGCGTGGTCTTCTATTAGTTACCAGGCTAGATGGTTTTGGAGACCAAAACAAAAATCCATTCAAAGACAGAGAAAATTTGTGAAGCGAGGCCTGAACTTTGGAGAACACAGTATATAAATGATTAATAAAACCAATAATAATAATAATAATTGAAATAGTTTGCTGGTATTTGTGAAGCTTTTCAGAATATACAATTGCAACCGTATAACAGAATATACAATTTAGTGTATTGTGAAAAAGTGTTAAACCCTTTAACAACTACCAGCATTGTTCATAAAAATGTCACTGGCTGTAGTTCTAACTTTTCACTAATTTTAATGAAACAATAAAAAAACAAAGCTTTTTCATGTATTGTGTCTGAGTACTATATAATGTCTACTGTTTTTGCAAGAGATACAGCACTGACAGCAGTAAAACAACTGGATCCCTTTGTCATGGAAGTTATAGGCATGCATGGATAATAACATTTTATACATACACAATTTACAGTGAAATCAATCCAAGCAGATGGTAAATGCAATTTATGTTAGGATTCGGTTGGTTAAATGCAGCTTACTATATGCGACACCTGTAGTACAATGAAGTTCACAAGAATTTAAGACAGATCTGTTTAATTTATAAATAATAAAAGTTGTTCTTTAGGTATTCACACGAGAATACGATCACAGAAAAAAAATATTAATGTTGGCTTGTGTAACATTAAACAGAAAAAAGGATTTTCAGATGAAGTATCAGCTTCCTGACAGTAACTTGTAGAAAAACATGCACGTTTAAATAATAAATTAAAGCGTTACTAATCCCAGGACCCTGCATTCACTATATCTGGTCTCCCATAGTACACAGAACATGGAAATGCAATTATTTTAGTAAATATAAACTGCTAAATACCTTTTCTCATCAGAAATATATAGCAGTCTTGTGACTTCTATCAGTGTCTGGTTAAAACTTGCAGGAGGAGTTTTCATTCTGCTCTTACTGTCCTATAAGACTGCAGGACCCCTGACCCTCTATCTGGACAGTGCTGATTGGCCCTGTGCTTATCAAATGCACTCTCCAAAGAAAAAAACTCTCCAGCAATACACACCAAACAGAGCATGTGCAGCTTGTCCCCTAGCCTCTATAATATCTGGATATCATTTGGAGACACTGGAAGAAGGGGGGGGGGGGAACAGAGAAGACAGGCTCAAACAGGCTTTATACACAATTCAGAGGATTAACCCCTTAGGTTCCACAGTGAGTTCAACAAACATGCTTTACTGCATATACTGTACAGACTGATTTTTCTGTTTACTGGATTTAGTAACACTTTAAATATGCGCCCACTTAAAAGTGAAGACATTTTGTAATCATGGACCAGGTTAAAACACCCCTTCTACCCAAGGGGATGGCTAGGGGGAAATGTCAGTCTGATGTATTTTAGTAAGCCTTGTGTGGCCTCATCTGATACAACTTTTAAGATAATCCATGGAGATGCTCAGCAGTGTTGTTGTTGTCATTACTAAAATACAGAAGAATGGATCTATTACCAGTATCTTATCAGAACATAGTTGCCACTAAATTAAAAAAATCGATTTTGTGATTTGCAGTTAGCTACACACTATAATATACAAAACAAATATATGGCCTAAAGTATTTGGCAAGTTAAAAAAAAAAATTCTTAGTTTTGGATAGAGCAGGGAAATAGTACCCTTGTCAAATTTTAATACTATCCAGGGCTTCTTTACGCTTTTCTCTACTTTACAAAAAGATAACGTTTTTAAGTAATATTTTAGGAGACAGAAAGTGCGTAATACTCTCCAACGGCAATACCGACAGAGAAAAACAAAACACTTTTTAGAAGGAACAACTATGCACAGAAAATCGTTGTTATCATGTATTACTATCTTATTAACCACTTGACCACTGGAAGGTTTTACCCCTTTCGTGACCAAGGTATTTTTTGTTATTCAGCACTATGATATTTTAACTGGGAATTGCTTGGTCATGAAACAATGTATGCAAATGAAAATTGTATAAATTTTTCACACAAATAGAGCTTTGATTTGGTTGTATTGGGTTGTATGTATATGAACTAAAAAAATACCAAACATTTTGAAAAAGAAAAAACATTTTCAAAACAAATAATCATAAATTTAGGCCAAAATGCAGTTGGTAAACATAACCCAAATCAGTGTATATTATTTAGTCTGTAAGTAAGTTATAGAGTTTACAAACAATAGTGTATATGTATATTTATTTGAAAATGTATCAGTCCTGGTGTACTAATGGCCTATCTCCTTTCTTGAGACCTAAAATACCAGGACAATATAAATACTCCCTGAAAGACCCCTTTTTTGCAAAGTAGACAGGCCAATGCATTGCAAGGTTTTTGAAGTTGTAATTTTTTGTCACAATTATATGGAAAATTAAGAATTTTTTTTTACATACTGTCACCAGTGCAGTACAACATCATCATTTGACTGGTGACCGTATGTAAAAAAAAAAATATATATATATATATATATATATATATATATATATATATATATATATATATATATATATATATTTCAATTTTCAATATTGATCAGGGATTTTTTTTTACTCTGCTATTGCTCATTACAGCGATGATCACTGTTATAAGCAATTCTTTTTCGTTGTCATGAATGGCTTTAATTCATGACCGCTTGCTTACTATTGTGATCTGTGATTGGCTACAGCTAATCACACGGTACAGGGTAGCAGATCAAACACAGCATCACAATAGTTTTGTTTACATTGTAATCATGTGATCGATACAATTGGTCATAGCAATCATATGAGCTCACAGTGGTCGGGTACTGAGGGCCATGATACATTGTGTCCAAAACAGTGGTCATGGGATGGCACTTCTGCGTGCCCCAGTGGCCACGCCAGTGCACTGCTGCTCAGTGATGTACCAGTACATTGTTGAGCCTGTAACTGCCACCCGCTCGCAGTATTATGGATGGGCAGCAAGTGGTTAAAGGAGGACAAAGACCCCATGGTATGAGTTATAGGCCAATATCTCTCCTGAATATAGGAACGAAATCAGGTTGAAGCCAATGATGACCCAATGGATACATAAGGATCAGATGGGCTTTGGTGTCACAGTATAGTAGATCATTCATTCCAATTTTTCTTAATACAACAAAAGGACTTTTTCTGAAACACTGGGGTTCACAGGATATTCTTCCTGTAAAAGAATGGTTCACAAAAGTAGACTATTTATCTTTAAAGAGGAATTATTGCAGTTGCAAAAATATTCTGTTGATGTATTTTTTTTAAATGTGTGCAGCATTGTTGCATTTTAAGAGGTCAGAAGCTTATACAGATTTGATAAGTTAATGTTAGGAGAGTATTAATGGTGTATGAAGGGGGTTGGTTTTGTGTGTGTGATTTTCTCTGTCTACCTTAATTAAAGATTGGATTGGATAAGGGTGTATTAGGGGGGTGCAGCAGACATGGAAGGCAGGAGGGGAGCAGGAAGGCAGGAGGGGAGCCAAATGAGGACTATAATGGGATAGCTTAAAGTAAGTAGTTTGGGAAAGAGGAGCACTCAAGAACCTCAATAGTAATTTGTAAATAATTTAGGGGGGGGGGGCAATATTAGGATCCCTTGGGAAGTGTCTCAGGGAAGTGTTAAGGAACAAGTGAGAGAATCTTTGGGACATCATCCTATGTGTAGGAAGGACCATTTTTTTTTGTCTTCAGTTGTGGTGGAGGGGGAGATGGATGTCATTAAATACAGTATTTTGTATATTGTGGAAAATGATAAAGAATGAATATATATAATTAAATAAAAAATAAAACATTTTTTTTAGTAGATCAGGAGAAAGCTGGAACCCCTATCAGGTCTGATTTTCTGCTGTGTCCCCATCACTGATTTTAGCTTGTTCTCTGTCTGGTAAAGCCATGGCCATTAGGTCATAAAGTAAGGGAAATTTCTCTATCTGGGTAACAGATAGTGGGCAAAACAACACAGGGGTTTTAATCCTTCCCTACTAAAATTAAAAAACAAAGTTTTGGTTTGACATACACCTTATTCTATAATGGGCGCATGGATTGCTAGGGTTGCTCTTTGTGAAATGTAGTTTTTACTTTCTAGCTTGCTTTAATCTTTCATTACCCAAATAGTCATTACTGAAAAAAATACAACAATATTTTGTATACGATATATCTAATATGAGTGTAAATATAAAATAATTTGTGTTTTAGCCCATTGTTGTCTCCAAACAAATGCCAAAATGTGTAATCTATACCAGATAGTTGTGAAAAGCAACGAGTACCCATTGATACACTTTACAAGTTTTTTTTTTTTAGCCTCAATCACATGCCAAGTAAAAGATGACAAAAGATAGTATTGAATGTCTGCCAGCTACCTGCTGCGATCCGCATTTCATCAGAAACACTATACTTACTATTTAGAGTGCCACTGGGCTCACACAGACTATCCTATACTGCTTATAAAGACTGATTTTAAGTAACATGCAGTGTTTGTTTCTACCCCAGAATTTTAGAAAAATAAAGACCACACGGACAGTGCAAGAACCTGTATTTGTATTTGTCAGAGGAAATCATAAAACGATATTTAAAGCTTAGTACTGTGTGTGGCTTAGCAAAGCACAGAGGGGCTTTGGAATGCTGTAAGTTCACCATATGGGTTATATTTGTAAAGCTGGTGATTTCAATGCTCTAACCAACTGAACAGACTAACCTTTGAACACTCACACTCTTTTAATCTGTACCATTCTTCTTTTCTTTTTTTGTTGGCTCTCTGGATTTCACTTGGCATTATCACTCATCTGTGCTGCTGATTTCTTTGCATAGTGCATGTCTCCTTTTATAACTTAAATGGATTTGTATCTTTAACTTAAAGTGTCATTCCAAGTAGAGATGAAAATCACTTGATTAATAAAACTCCTTAATAGGAAAACATTAGTAATATGCTTACTATTTAAATGATTTGCAATTACTCGTTGATCCTAGCAGTCTCCAGATCAACAATTGCCTACCCCTGTTCCATTGACACTGCTCTCTCTAGAATTACATCTAGCCTCAGTGTTGTTGACACCAGGGTGAAACTAGGATAGTGATAGACCAGAAGACACTTAATCACACTAAGGAGATAAATGATGCTGCTGGGAGGGGGAGAAAGGTGGGAAAAGGGGGTGAGAGAAAGAGAGAGAGAGGGAAAAGGAAGGGGGGATAGAGGGGGCGAGACAGAAAGAGGTATGAGAAATGGGGGGGTAGGGGGGAGAGAGAGAAGCAGAAAAAGAGGGGGAGATTTGGAGAAGAGAAAGATAATGTTACAGAGAGAGAGAGAGAGATTGGGAGATAGGGAAAGAATGGGGGATTGAGAAATGGGGGTCGGGTTGAGGAGACAGAAAGAGAAGGGGGTGAAATAGAGAGAATTCTGAAAAGGGGGGGGAGGAAAGGGGAGAGAAACAGAGAGAGAGGGGTGAGAGAATAATATGGAGGTGGAAAGGTGGGAGGTAAGAGAGAGGGGGAAAAGGGAGAAAGGGAGGAGATATCTTAGGGTACCAAATTCCACCAATTATGTACTTCTCCGTGAAGAGTCTTAGTCACCAAACTTGGTCTCATAACAATTAGGCAGCATGCAGGCAGGTGACATCTGAGCTGACTTAGACATCTGAGCTAACTTAGACAGCTAAAGAAGCATTTCAGGGCACTCCCCTTGGCTTTGTACTGTAGGTCTGATAGGCGGTGAAATAGAAAAAATATCAGGTGGCCATGTGGGACATAGGGACCCAGGGCACATACAGTCAGGTCCATAAATATTGGGACATCGACACAATTCTAATATTTTTGGCTCTATACACCACCACAATGGATTTGAAATGAAACAAACAAGATGTGCTTTAACTGCAGACTTTCAGCTTTAATTTGAGGGTATTTATATCCAAATCAGGTGAACAGTGTAGGAATTACAACAGTTTGTATATGTGCCTCACACTTTTTAAGGGACCAAAAGTAATGGGACAGATTAACAATCATAAATCAAACGTTCACTCTTTAATACTTGGTTGCAAATCCTTTTCAGTCAATTACAGCCTGAAGTCTGGAATGCATAGACATCACCAGACCCTGGGTTTCATCCCTGGTGATGCTCTGCCAGGCCTCTACTGCAACTGTCTTCAGTTCCTGCTTGTTTTTGGGGCATTTTCCCTTCAGTTTTGTCTTCAGCAAGTGAAATGCATGCTCAATCGTATTCAGGTCAGGTGATTGACTTGGCTATTGCATAACATTCCACTTCTTTCCCCATAAAAAAACTCTTTGGTTGCTTTCGCAGTATGCTTTGGGTCATTGACAATCTGCACTGTGAAGCGCCGTCCAATGAGTTCTGAAGCATTTGGCTGAATATGAGCAGATAATATTGCCCGAATTACTTCAGAATTCATGCTGCTGCTTTTGTCAGCAGTCACATCATCAATAAATACAAGAGAACCAGTTCCATTGGCAGCCATGCATGCCCACGCCATGACACTACCACCACCATGCTTCACTGATGAGGTGGTATGCTTTGGATCATGAGCAGTTCCTTTCCTTCTTCATACTCTTCTCTTCCCATCACTCTGGTACAAGTTGATCTTGGTCTCATCTGTCCATAGGATGTTGTTCCAGAACCGTGTTGTTTGGTAAACTCTAATCTGGCCTTCCTGTTTTTGAGGCTCACCAATGGTTTACATCTTGTGGTGAACCCTCTGTATTCACTCTAATGAAGTCTTCTCTTGATTGTTGAGTTTGACACACATACACCTACCTCCTGGAGAGTGTTCTTGATCTGGCCAACTGTTGTGAAGGGTGTTTTTTTCACCAGGGAAAGAATTCTTCGGTCATCCACCACAGTTGTTTTCCATGGTCTTCCGGGTCTTTTGGTGTTGCTGAGCTCACCGGTGCATTCTTTCTTTTTAAGGATGTTACAAATAGTTAATTTGGCCACACCTAATGTCTTTGCTATCTCTCTGATGGGTTTGTTTTGTTTTTTCAGCCTAATGATGGCTTGCTTCACTGATAGTGACAGCTCTTTGGATCTCATATTGAGAGCAAGCAAGCCAGCAAGAGGAAGGAGGTTCTGATTCCTTTATATAGATCTTTCGAAAGACCTCATTTAGAATACTGTGTCCAGTTCTGAAGATCTCAGTTACAGAAAGATATTGATAGAATAGAACGAGTCAAGAGACGGGTAACACAAACGGTGAAAGGTCTGGGGGATGCAAAATATCAACAGCAACTTCAGGAACCTAATATGTACAGTCTGGAGCAGGGATCTCCAATGTTCCATGAGGCATTGTCAAACTCTGACATTCAGAGACATGACTAGGCATGATGGGAATAGTCCTTCCTGAACAACTGGAGGGCCATAGTTTGGAGACCCCTTGTGTGGAGGAAAAAAAAGAAAGGGGAGACATGATTTAAACCTTTATATATATCAAGGGGATGAATAAGGTTTAGGAGGGCAGTTTTTTCAATATGAAACCAATATCAACAACATGATCTCTAACTAACTGGAGGAAAGTTCAAAGGTAGCTGATGCTTAGATTAAACTACTTAAAGAGGCAGTGATACAGTCAACAGTAAATGACCTCAAACATGCTTGGGACAAACATAGATCTGTACTCACACAATAAAGTTAACAAAAAAAAAAAATGAAATAGAAATATAGAAAAAAAAATGAATTGGGCAAACTCGATGAACTACTCTATCTTTTTCTGCTTTCACTTTTCTATGTTTCTGTGGTCATTGTGTGCCTGTCTGCATACAAATCTCTTGCTTTAACATGATCACAAACATTGAACAAGCAATAAAAACCCAGAATATTGAAGTGCATTCATCTGGTGTAAACCAGTGTGAACTGAGACATAAAACAGTGGCGTGAAAAAAAAAGAAAAAGGGATAGAATGAAGAGAAGATGAAAGAAAAGGCAAAAAGAAAGAGGGAAGTAATGGGGGAGTAGAATACAAAGAAAAGGGGGAGTCTGGGTCTGGACAAAGGCTCTGGTGCCGACCATCTATGCATTACATCCAGTTCTGTAAATTTTGGGTTCTGTAAATTTTGGGTTCTGTAAATTTTGGGTTCTGTAAATTTTGGGTTCTGTTCCTGTAGGCTTGCAGTGAGCTCCTCCATTCTCATTATATGATTAATTTCAGCCACTTATTCCCCAATACCGGGGACAATAGGTATGTTCCAGTGATCCCTGTATATTTTGCATAAGTCATGAAAAGGCAAGGTTGACGCTTTTTCCAACAAACAAGCATTTTCATTCAGAAGTCTCCAGCAGTATCAGGTCTGGTCTGCCTCTCCCTTTAGCTATTTTTACTTTGCATTAGGCCACTTACTATTTTTTTTCATCCTGGCTAACCATCCTCATAGGAAGGGACAGTTAACAGAGAGTTTTTGGCTACATTACTGCACATAAATCAATGAATAAAAGAAGGATCTATAAAAGTTAATTTTTGTTTTCAAAATGGTATAACAAACTCAACAAAGCACTGGGAAAAGTGCCATTGGTAAGTTTTGAGGATTAGCTTTCCAGCTACTTTAAGCCTCTTTGAGATTTTTTTAAATGAGAAGTGTGTGCTTCTGTAATTATACTTTCAAGATTTATTTTTGGAGGTTTAACTTTTCTTTTTTTTTTTTTTTTTTTAGGTGCGATTGTTTCATTTGTAATCTGTTTGTTCGATAGAGATTGACTAGTGTTTTCAATACTGTGAAGCTGTTTTATGTAAAGTTTATCTAAAAACAAAACTTTACTTTAGCTGTTTTTGCCGTGTGTGGGAAGCCCTGTCAGGTTTTTTTTTCTTTCTATGTTCTCATTAGGGAAATATGCCCTCTCTTTTTGACCTGGTTAGTACTGTCACTAGAAAAAATAATGTGGGAAAATGTTGGTTTAGTAAGTTGTCACCAGATCAGGAATAAAGAGAAAATGTTCTAGCTGGGAAAAATGGCCCAGTGATAAGCATTTTAGATTGCATTCCTTTGGTTTCCACCTTTGGTCTGCCCCCAGGACAGAACGTGATAAGAAATCTCCCCATTGAAACATAAATGTCAAAAAAAGGATTTCACCCCTTCCCTACTTTATCCAAAACTAAAAACAATATTTTGGTTCTGGATTTCTCTCCATTTTTATGCTTTATATAGAACACTATAGGTTTTCTAATGAGTAATCACAAAAGAGGCTGTTTTCCTTAGAGTGTCACCAAACCCACATAATAAAAAAAATATCAATAAATGGTGTATTACATGCTGTTCATACTCACTCTATGAGATTAGTTTTCTGTATTTTTCAAAAAATTGGATGATCCTGCTGCTCTCTATCTACACCTTCTGTTCATGTCCCAATTCAGCTAGGGATTTTTCAGCTGTCGTGGCAACTCTGTACATGCTCATTTTTCAGTGAGTTTCTATGCTGAGCACTTCCTCCCTATCAAATTTGGGGATGTGACTATAGAGTCACACATGTGGGCGTATACACAGTGGTAAATGACAGCCCACTCCCTCCCTCCTCCTCCATGCTCACCAACCAGCTAAACAACAACGGGAGCTAGATATTATACTATTATAAACAAAATAAGTGTATGCATATGTGGCATTTAAAAAAAAAATAAAAATGTGTGGACAAGTATTAAGAATTTGCCTTCATACACCTGCTGCAGTTTTCATTGATCCTTTCCTCTCTCTATCCCTATTCCCTTCCTTCTTGCTGCACCTGGATGCCATGGCCATTTTTACCAGGCCAAAATGTCCCACTTCCTGTTAATGTTGAAGTTTGACAGCTCCTTCTCACACACTATACATCCTTATTGGCCTACCACATTGATGGAAGAAATTTTCCAATGTCAGATCGACAGCACTCAATACGCCTGATTAACTCAGCCTCGTGGCTATCCTCATCTTGCTCATGACATGCAGTAAATCAACAGAACTTGAAATAATTACAGATTTCTAATACATATATTTTAACTGTTCAACAATATATTTATTGGCTTTATGATTGTTGATTTAAGGTGGGGCTTAAATCTTGCAGAATTATTTATATAAATATTCAATTTCTCTTTTAAAAACCGATAAGTACTTATATATTTTTTGTTCCTAAATTATTTTTGAAGGCAGTTTTTTGACCGACTTCAGCCTTTCCTGCCAAAGTCAAAATTATATCACTTCTCAAGGCATCAGACTCCTGAGATATCATCATCATACTTACCATCTTCAAGGCCTTTTCTATTAATCACAAAATTACAGCAGCAGCGAGTGGACAGGCTTTTTGTTGCATCCTCCCACCCACCTGTAAGCAAACCGGGTTCATAATATATATATATATATATATATCATGACATGCAGTAAATCAACAGAACTTGAAATAATTACAGATTTCTAATACATATATTTTAACTGTTCAACAATATATTTATTGGCTTTATGATTGTTGATTTAAGGTGGGGCTTAAATCTTGCAGAATTATTTATATAAATATTCAATTTCTCTTTTAAAAACCGATAAGTACTTATATATTTTTTGTTCCTAAATTATTTTTGAAGGCAGTTTTTTGACCGACTTCAGCCTTTCCTGCCAAAGTCAAAATTATATCACTTCTCAAGGCATCAGACTCCTGAGATATCATCATCATACTTACCAGGAGTCTTCAAGGCCTTTTCTATTAATCACAAAATTACAGCAGCAGCGAGTGGACAGGCTTTTTGTTGCATCCTCCCACCCACCTGTAAGCAAACCGGGTTCATAATATATATATATATATATATATATATATATATATATATATATATATATATTACTGTTTAAGAATGATGGGTGGAATAATTAACTCAAGAAATAATTAAATCTTACAGCTAACATATACTATCAAGAAGGCAGAGTATGTGCCTTTACTGAGAAGTTTTGAGACTAGCTGCAACTATTACAATTGTCCTGCTGAAGATATACATATATCGTCTATCTGTCTATTTGTCTATCTATCTATCTATCTATCTATCTATCTATCTATCTATCTATCTATCTATCTATCTATCTATCTATCTATCTGTCTATCTGTCTGTCTGTCTGTCTGTCTGTCTGTCTGTCTGTCTGTCTGTCTGTCTGTCTGTCTGTCTGTCTGTCTGTCTGTCTGTCTGTCTGTCTGTCTGTCTGTCTGTCTGTCTGTCTGTCTGTCTGTCTGTCTGTCTGTCTGTCTGTCTGTCTGTCTGTCTGTCTGTCTGTCTGTCTGTCTGTCTGTCTGTCTGTCTGTCTGTCTGTCTGTCTGTCTATCTATCTATCTATCTATCTATCTATCTATCTATCTATCTATCTATCTATCTATCTATCTGTCTTTATGGTTTATGTGGCTTAATATCTCTACGCAGAGAAATAAATATTCATTTTACCAAGTCGTACTCATTTTTAGATATGTGTTCTTTATTTTTATAGAAATCTGATCCAAACAGTATGGTTGTAGCCCTTCAGCAATGTAAGATGTAGATTCTAAATCTGCAGGTTATAGAAAACAGATGATGGCCCTTGAACACACCATACAGAGTTGTGTGCACATCCATTGACACGTTTTCTTATAACTTCTGTGCATACAATCTTCCTTTACCTACCAAATGTTTGCTCCTGGGAGTTTTTAAATTTGGTTGTAACCCCCCCCCCCAACAAAAAAAGAGATCCTGTTCCCTTATAGCAGATTAAACAGCACAGTGCTTGTGCTGTCTAATCTGCCCTTACTAAGCTGTAAAATACCTGGTTGATCCTGCCTGTTTCTGTGTCCCCCTCTGTGTACTGACCATGGTAATTAAGGCTGCTTAGCCCTGATTACCTTGATCAGTTTATGTGCCTCCATCATCCGCTGATCTCCTCTCTCCCCCTCCCTCCCTGCCTGTCAGCTCCTGTGTGTGTGTGTGAGTTGTCTCTGCCGCCCCCACCTGCTGCTATTAGTAGCAAAGTAAACTGTAAAAAATCTTACTGCCAGCACCTCTCTTTTATCCAGCCATAACACACTGTATAAGTGTTGTTGAAAACTAAGCTTCTAAATACCTTTTTTCAGATCTCTTCAGGCTGGTCACTTGACCACTAGAGTGGCGGTGGGCACTGATAGGTGGCACTAATGGACACTGATAGACAGCACTGATGGGCGCAGTGATAGGCAGCACTAAAGGATACTGATAGACAGCACTGATGAGCACTGATAGGTGACATTGATGGGTACTGATAGGCAGCACTGATGGGCAGTGGACACTGATAGGTGGCATTGATGAGGAAGCACTGATTGGCAGCACTAATGGGCGCTGATTGGCAGCACTGATGGACACTAATTTGCAGCACTGATGGGCTATAATTGGTAGCACTCATGGACACTGAATGGCATTGATAGGCGGCACTGATGGGCATTGTTGGGGCTGCACTGATAATCAGGACACCATTGAGCAGTGCTGCTATTCTCAGTTTAGATATCCCATTTCATACTTGCCAGTTAATGGCTCTCTCAGGATTCTGATAACTGACAAGTGTGTTTACATTGTGATCAGCTGTGATTGAACACAGCTGATCACATGGTAAAGATCTGCTGTAATTGGCTCTTTACCCTGATCTGTGATCAGCAGTGTCCTTTAGACACAGAGCACACTAGTCACGCGGAAGGGGGGGTTATGGTTCTGGGAGGACATCATTAGAGGCCCTCCCAGAACTGGATAATCCCGCTGAAGCTGTCATTCGTCTATAGTATGGTTGGTAGGTAGTTAACATAGGTAAATCTAAGCTATAAATCAAGTTGTGTAAACTTCAATATAATGTTTTCAAGTCCCAACTTGTCTGTGTAATGTGGGTGGCCAACAATGGGGCTGAATCCACAGAGTAGTGAAGTCGCCCACAGTTTTCCACTGCTCTAGGCATTATCAGCCTTTAGCTTCCTCCCACCAGCTGCAGCAAAAGTGAAATTCAGAGCTTTGCAGTCATGTGATCTCATAGAAAAACTTTGAGAAAAGTATTTGTATTGTATTTTATTAGAAAATGTATGTGGGGCAATGGGACCACATTTAAAAGTCAGTTTATAGTTTAACCTTTCCTTCTACTTTAATAACTTGTCTACCAAAGTACATTTATAAACAACCTGGTACTCAAGGGGTTAGAACAAGCTAGTGGCTGCTACCAGGAGCTGCTGTATTGTTTTTTTCATCCAGGGTTTGCTTTTTATGTTATCCAGGTGGTGGCTACAGAGTCAGTGCCAAGATGCAAAGTAGGTGTAATACATGGCCCCGGTGCCACCCGCTCCAACCCCCAATGATAGATTGTTAATATGGTGTCTAGGGAAATATAATCACTGAATAGAGATTTAAAAGATGAAATGTGAAGTGAAAAAAAAATTGCCCCCAATAGTGTTTGTGAGATAAAAAAAAAAAAAGCACAAAAAAGCATTTTGTTGCAAAGGATGACTTCTAAATCTATGGGGTTAATTTACTAAAGGCAAATAGACTGTGCACTTTGCAGGCATTGCCGGATTACCAAAAAGGAGGAGCAGGCACCGACATATGGGTCCCACATAATTTAGGGGCCCTGTGACAAAAGATCAAAATTATATTAATTTGATCTTGAAAGAAAAATTTCAAATGCTTAAAGCAGCAGTCATGAGCTTGGTAAAATTTCCTTCAGGTGGCTTCAGCATTTGTATTTACGATACCATAAATCTGCCACCCTCCATGGTCTTGGGCTCTTTTGCTCTTTAAGAGAGCTTGGGACCACAGGAAATGCTGTCAGGATAGAGAGTGGAAGCAGATAGGGGGAAATCAACTCCCCATCTATTTTGTAATAACTGAACTTGGAGAGTCACCTGGATGTATACATTTTGTATTTTGCTGCTTGCCTGGATTTATGGAGTCTATCTGAAATATCTGAACCCAAGAACAAAAATGTTATATATTGCAGCTTACTTAGGCATGGTGGCTAGATATGTATAATGGTGTGAGTCTCGCGCTGTCTGGAGAATATGTGGGTAACACACCCCTTAGTGCAGCGTGTACCAGTTCTGTGAACCATACAGTTTACAATAAAGTGCTGAAGGGGAGGGGTACCGCACTTCAGGGAAATGATATATTAATATAAATAATAATTTAAACAATCCAAATCAATAGTTAAGTTCCTGTGGTGGTGCTTAAATAAATATGTAATATCTTTTAAAATTTCACAATAGTACTTGCAAATCCAATAATATGTTGTTAAGATATTCTGTGAATCGGAATCAATATATAGATATAAAGTGCAACAGTGCTTGTATAATAAAAGGGAAATCTTAATTAAAAAGTAATATCTCTAATATCTTAAAAAAAATATATGTTCATATACGTGACAGTAAAGTGTTTAGTGCTCAATACATACGCAGGTGAGTATTCTTATTGTACAATCTTAACATAAAGTGCTTATAGAATTTATAAAGTGCTTAAAGTGTCCCAAACACGGAAACCGCAAAACGGTGTCCCTCCTCTTTTCAGGTATTCAACCTCCACCTTTCACTGTGTGGAAATATGGGGTGCCTCTTAATCCTTATATGTGCCAGCCGCTCACCTCAAAATATATGGAAATGCGCCTCTTTATTATATGGATATACCATTCATCTCCTCTCTTTTCTCTTTCCATGATCAGGGGATGGTGGTCACCTCTTATGTCTGGATCCCTCCAGAATTCCCACAAATCTCTTCAGGGCAGAGCACCGGAAGTGACGTTTGAATGCGGAAGTAAGGTCCGTGGCTGTCTGTACTCAGATTAAGGCTAAAGAAACTTCATCTGTTTGTGAGTGTACTATATTTTATTTAAATAAACGTATTTAGCATGGCAATACTGTACTATGTGAGCACCTTATTTTGAGATTCGTGGGAATTCACCTCTAGAGCTGCATCTAGAGTATACCCTCCAGTTCTGGACAGCGGTCCTCAGGAAGGATGTACTGGAACTAGAGAGAGTCCAGAGAAGGGCAACAAAGCCTTAAACTACATAAAGGGTTCTTTACCATCAGAGCAGTAAGGATGTGGCATTTTCTTCCACAAGCAGTAGTATCAGCAGGGAGCATCGATAGTTTCAAAAAACTATTAGATGGGCACCTTAACGACCACAACATAAAGGGGTATATGATGTACTATTTATAGCGCACACACTGGTGTCTTTTTTCAACCTTACTAACTATGTAACTATGTAATACAGAGAAGCAGAGTGAAAACACAGAATCAATCACTGGGACACCCAGGGAGCCTGGCTGCTAGCATGTAGAAATGTTGCCTGAACACTGAGAAATCCACCCGCTAGCCTTTTAAAACAGTACCCCCAGTTGGGATTGGCTGGAAGCTGGTGGCTGCACCCAGAGGGAAGGACCTGGTGCTGAAGCTAGGAACAAGGAGTGTGATGTTTAGCCAACTGATTCTCTGCAGACCCTCTGACTATAAAACTCTAATCGAGTTCTGTAAACAATGGGCTTCTTTCATGCTTTACATTAAAGAAACAAACGGAGTGTCTGAGAGACATGCAAAGGAAACTAGAGCTCCATCTGTTGGCTCAAAGGCAGAATGTGAAATATTACATTGCTATAATTCATATTTACTTGACTTGATATTTTTTCAGTCCTTACATTATTAAATATATGGAAACAATCCATTTACATCTGTACTGTAAAAAGATTAAAAAGAGCAGACATTCTCAAATTGTGAGGGCTGAAATTAATGTGCTCGCTTTAATAAATCATCCATAGCCATGCAAACCTGAATAACATTTAAATGGAAAGCTGGCTTAGAATACACAAAGAAACATGACTGCACAAGCTGTGGTTCATAAAGCATGAGCAGCAAAAATAGTATGGCAAAGACATTATTGCACTCTCCTTCAATGTAAAAAAAAACAGAACTTTCTGCAGAGGCCACTCATTTTTCACTTGCTTTGAAGCCTTGAGTTTTAATGGAACCTTTTTGTTTGTACACTGCAAATAAACATGTTCTGAAATAAACCAAGTTAAAAAATAGAAGAAAAATGTCTAACTGTCAAATGGAGTTATAGTTTAAACTTGTTTTAATATGGATTTGAAATATTTTGCAATTGTATGGCCCACTTAGTTGACATAAATGGCACACCAACATATATGTCATTTTATTAGGGCCCGGTTCAAACTAACTGCGGCCACGTCTCACAGCAGGGGGTCCGGTGCGTCCCTATTCACCATTTCAGATGCGAATAAGGTCTGAGTTTTTGCCGGCATTCGGACCTGGAACAGAGCCAAAGATGCACATGACCCTTTTCCAGTGCGGACCACAGCCGGAGCTATGTCATATCTCCTGTCATGCGAAACCCGCTTCCAATTAGTTTAAGTGTGAATCCAGTCTTAAACTCCTCCACTGATAGAGGACAAGTATTTCTTTTTCGGGATGCAGGATGATCATTGTCTATTTCAGACAGTTGTGGACAGCATCAGACATACCAAAATGAAGGATCAAAGTAAATGTAAATGTTAAAAATCTCATATAATTACCTATTGTTTTCTCTGAGTATTTTGCTCTCTCTACATTGTTTGTATTTCCACCATTTGCTAAATACGAATGATTGTCTAAATTATGCACACATGTTTTAGAATGAAAATAATGGCCAAAATCCCCTGAGTCCACATCTCCCTGAGGAAGACACGTAGTCCCTATGTCATCACGCGTAGGGGAGGGGCCAAGTCCACGTCGGTGAACCGCTGTTCGGCAGTGAGAGGAAAGCCAAATCCTAACAGTGATTGGATTACCAGGCTTCTTGTGTCACTGTAAAGATCTAACCTCATCCCGCTTGTTTAGTTTGGTGCGCTCTATGCACCTCACAAATGTGTGTGACCTATTTATATTTTAATAAACAATTGTTTTTAAGCACAACGGTATTTGCACTATGGATCTATATATTTTTCTTCCATATATGTGAACTGCTAGGCCCGTCTAATTAAGCTGATCGGCAGCACACTGGTGGAGACGATCCACCTTTTATCCTCAGGGATTTGTTAGTGCGATATTTGACCAAGCTTATTAGCGAGGTCATGCTTCTTAAGGTGAAAACACACTTTGAGGGGAGTCACAAGAGTAGAGGTGACACTTTTGGAAACATGTTTTACAAGTTACAGTTCATGGATAGCAAAATTTATTTCTATCTAGTTTAGCAGCATTAGTGAATGGGATAACTTTTTTCATCTTGGAAACACAGACAATATTTTTTATTTATATTTATTTTTTCTCAACACCATTGTGAATCTTACTTATGCATATATAATATATTTTTATAAATGTATTCTGTATACTTGATACACTTAGAGGTACAAACAATATTTAATATTCAGTTTATGGATTTTTTGAATTTTTTTGGCACTTGATATATAGATGTGGTGTGTATTTTAGAATTATTTGGCACTCGATATATAGATGCTATATATATATCACACAATATTTATTATTTATTAATTACTTATAATTTTGCAAAGCACTTTATTTATATATATATATATATATATATATATATATATATATATATATATATATATATATATATATATACTGTATATATATATATATATATATATATATATATTTTTTATTTACACTTCTGTAAGGAGTCTATTCCACATTTTCTCAGCTCTTACTGTGAAGAAACCCTTCCGTTTTTGGAGATATTATCAATTTTTCTCTAGACATAAAGAGTGCTCCCTTGTCATTTTGGTTGTCCTTAACCACTGGCCGGCGGGGCCATAGCCGAATGACGGCTGCAGAGCGGTAGGCTTATTCTGGGAGGGTGTACAATGATGTCCTCCCAGAATCGCCCTTCCCGAGCACCCCCTGAGGCATGCACACGGAAGTGTCCATGCTCACCGGGTCCCGAGAACCCGGCGCATCACAGATTGTGGTAAAGGGCCAATGACAGCGGCCCTTTACCACGTGATCGCTCCGTCATTGGACAAGTCATCACTTGTCAACAAACCTGTGCATGTCCAGTTCATTTCTCTGCCCTCCTCGCACGCTGTACAAAGTGATCGGAGAGGAGAGGAGAGAAACTGAACCTGCACTCATCGTCTGCCTCCTCCATACCTGAATCATGCCCATCCGTACCACATTTATGCCACATCCATGCCTTATCTGTGCCTCATCCATGCCTCATCTGTGCCCACCCATGCCACCTCAGTGCTCATCTGTGACTCATCCATGCCACATCAGTGCTCATACATGCCACGTCAGTGCTCCTCCGTGCCACATCCATGCTATGTCAGTGCTCATCGATGCAACGGCATTGCTTATCTGTGCCACATCCATGCCACGTCAGTGCTCATCCATGCAACATCAATGCCACATCCGTGCCACATCAGTGCTCATCTGTGCCATATCTGTGCCACATCAGTGCTCATCTGTGCCACATCCATGCCATGTCAGTGCTTATCCATGCCACATTCATGCCATGTCAGTGCTCATCCGTGCCACATCCATGCCACATCAGTGCTCACCCGTGCCTCATTCATTCCACGTCCATGCCACGTCAGTGCTCATCTGTGCCACATCCATGTCATGTCAGTGTTCATCCGTGCCACATCCATGCCACATCATTGCTCATCTGTGCCACATCCATGCCACATCATTGCTCATCTGTGCCACATCATTGCTCATCTGTGCCACATCCATGCCACATCAGTGCTCATCCGTGCCACTACAGTGCTTATTAGTGCCCTACAGTGCCTCACAAAATTGTAATGGGAAGTCAGGAAATGACAGTGCTCCCTGCATGTTGGGCCTTTGTATGTGGCCAGGCTGTGTAAAAGTGTCACGCATGATGTGGTATTGCCATACTCAGGATAAGTAGCAGAATGTATTTTGGGGTGTCATTTTTGCTGTGTACATGCTATGTGCTAGAAATATCTTATAAATGGACAACTCTGTGTAAAAAAAAGTGTGTTTTCATTTTCTTTCTACATTTTCCAAAAACTTGTGGAAAAAAATTACATGTTCAAAAGACGCATTATGGCTCCTAGATTATGTGTTGGGGTGTTTTCTCTCCCAAATGGGGTCATTTTGTTGGTGTTTCCATTGTCCTGGTGCTCCAGGGCCTTCAAAATTGTGATAGGTTGTCAGGAAATAATATGTGTAATTTTTGCTCCTAGAATGCCTGACGGTGCTGCTTAGATGTTGGGCCTCTGTATGTGTTCAGGCTGTGGAAAAATCCCACACACGTGGTATCGCCATACTCAGGAGGAGTATCAGAATATATTTTGGGGTGTAGTTGCAAGTTTCCTTATACAGTGTGTGAGAAATAACTTGGTAAAATGACCATTTTGTGAAAAATCTTAATTTTGCAAAGATTCGTGGAAAAAAAAATACAACTTCAGAAAACTCACCATGCCTCTTAATAAATACCTTGGAATGTCTGCTTTCCAAAAAGGGGTATTTTGGGGGGTATTTGTACTGTCCTGGCTTGTTATGTCTCAAGAAATTAGATAGGCCGTCAGTACATCGGGTGTGATCAATTTTCAAGGATTGGCGCCATAGCTTGTAGACTCTATAACCTTCACAAAGACCAAATAATATATACTTATTTGAGTTATTTTTACCAAAGATATGTAGCAGTATAAATTTTGGCCAAAATGTATGAAGAAAAATTACTAAATTTGCAAAATTTTAAAACCAAAACAAAGAAAAATGCATTTTTTTTGCAAAGTTTTTGGTCTTTTTTCATTTATAGCGCAAAAAATAAAAGAGCCAGTGATGATTAAATACCACCAAAAGAAAGCTCTGTTTGTGTGAAAAAAAGGATGAACATTTTATATGGGTACAGTCTTACATGTTCATTCAAAATGTGAGAGCACTGATGCTGAAACCTGGTTAGGAAGGGGGTTTCGGTGCCCAGTGGGTAAGTGGTTAAAGTGAATAACTCAACACCAAGTTTACTATATGGACCCCTTATGTATTTTTTACATGCTGATCATATCCTCCCTTAATCTCCTCTTCTCAAGAGAGAATAAATTCAATTCCTCTAATCTATCCTCATAGCTAATAACATCTATTGACATTTTTAATAATACCTAAGGATTCATTAGAAATACACATGCACATAAGTTATTAGATTTTAGAGGTTAGAATTTAATAATTTTCCATAATATCGTACTCCGGAATTACCGAAATTTGAAAGATGATTTAGATTACTTTAAATGTTAACACGCTGTTACAACATTGTAAATTGTGTTTGGGGATTTAGCTGATGTGTAGCAAATAACCAAGAAGAGCAATATGTTCAAACAATTGGTTACCAAGATAAGTGTGTGTACGCTTTCAGCTTGAAATTTAATCCAGAGGATAAAATATGCTTTAAAGTATTAAGTAATAACAAGCCATAGTATCTTGATATCCTGTGTATAAATAATTTTATTGCAAACAGCCCAAAATAATAATAGGCTGTTAGCAGAATGTGACAAAATCATTCTGATATGGGTTTTGATAAGTGCTGCGCTCAAAATGCCTAATAAGCTCTCAATTCAATATAATAACATAAAATATATAAAAAAAGCGCACATCTGCAAGCATAAATATGTGAATATAAAAAAACAAACACAAAGATATATTTATAAGTTTCATAAACTAAAAGTGAAACAAATGGTGTGCTATAATATCTGAATGGTGTGAAATCAAGAAAGTCTTGTGCAAAAAAAAAAAAAAAAAATTCCAAGGTGATGAATAACTGCCACTGTCCTCTTAGGGGTAACAGCTAACTTCCCCTTAAGCCCCGGTTCACATTAGTGCGATCACAGAGATCGCATGTAATTCGGAGTGCACTGCTCCTAAATTACACGCGATCTCATGTGCGGTGCAAATTTCAGCCATACAGTTTGTATGGCTGAATTCACACCGCATCCGCACTAAACACGCACATGACTCTTTTTTTTTTATCCGCAGCAGAATCGGATCACATAGTGGTTCACACTAGTGTGATCCGATTCTGTGCGAACTTGCAGATCGCACTGCGAAATGCGATCGCAACTGGGTGTGTCGTTAACTGTTAATTGACGCCCCCTGCGTATCGCATATGGCATTGTGAACTACCAGGGGTGCGGATGCAATGCGGGATCACGATGCATATTCGCAGCGTTCCCGCATCGCACAAATGTGAACCGGGACTAAGAGTAAATACTCACTTGAAGGTTTGACCCTCATTACAAAGGTTACAGCGCACATTTTTGTTGTGCCAGGATCTAGTAAGGTGCTTAGTAATGGACACAGAAATGATAACCCTCCAAGTCTGCCTCATCATGGGCTAACAGCATGACTCTATTTGGCTTACAAGGAACAATTATCCAGCATGGTAATGCCATCCAGGGAAAAACAATGAGAAGATAATGCTAAAAAAAAAGCAAAGAAAAAAACCATAGCGCACACTGCTAAAAACTAGTTTAGTAAAACCTAATAAAGTACTCTCACATTCTAAAATACTGAAAATTGCCTTTATGAATGACTGACACAAGGCAAATGAACAAAGCTGTCCGGAAAGAAGTATAAAACCAAACTCCAAATTCTAAAAAACAGTAATTCTGGTGTAGGGATCTGCTGCCCTCTGCTGTTAGCTGCTAATTAGCACTTCCTGTCTCTAGGGGGTTGGCTTGAAAACCTCAGAAGGAAGAAGTGGAGAGAGAGAAGAGCTCCATCACTTGTTCTGTTCATGTTGCTAAATCCATTTCAGAAGGAACTATTATGCAATTATTTATATTTTCTAGAAGTTTAGGTGCAGCTGCTGATAACATCTTGAGCATGTATCTGAATATCTGACTGTATCTCATTATCTCTGTCCTATTGCTATTATCTTACATGGTCACCTTCCAGTATAATACTAGGTGAACCTGTTTAATGCAATAGAGTTTATATGTAGGAAATTTTTTTCTTTTTTTAGTTAGGCCTGTCTCTTCTGGTCTAGGATTCTATAGCTAGTTTAGGCTCAGGGCTCAATAACTAGCATTGGCTCAGTCCAATTTAGGCATCTGTTAGAGGTTCAGTTGTAGGTCAGATTAGAAACTAATAAGGACTAAAGCTCTGATAGATAGGCTGACTCTGAATTGCAGTGCCACGCTATGTTTTCTTCATGTGGGAAGCTGCTTTCCAGGTTAGACAACAGCTTGAGGGTCTCCTCAACACTGCAGATCTTGTCTTCAGGTATCCAACACCAAGACAAATATTGCATTCTGATTATCCTCAGGGGCTCCTGCAACTGAACTTTGCTGCAACAAACTTCTGGAGGTATCCCAAAAATACTTCATATACGCAGGTATAAGTGCACAATCCCATCAGGACTATTAGTGCCTTTGCTGATAATATCTGTTTGTATATTTGATGTATATAATATTATAAATCTTTTACTATTTAAAGCTAACAATAATTGCTATTCTGGTGTGCATCTTTATACTTATGGTTTATGGTATATACTGGTTGCCGTAGTTCTTTTTTTCCCCATTTACTTTCATTATATTATTGGTAATTTTACAGAAAGGGAATCCTTTCTGTTCACAGAGGGCCTTTCCTGGGTGGAAGCACTGCCAACTTTATTTTCAAACCCACTCTTCCACTTAGCAAAGGTTCTGGTTCTCTTATTTATCTACAGGTTTAGCACAATATCTTTTTTAGGAAGGGCCATTTATCATAACCCCCCAAAAGAGGGCTACACTAAAAAAAATCTTCAGTGCCCATGGGCAATTTTATGGACAGGCATGCAAAGCTTGGAACTAAATTTGAAAACAAAATACATTTGACAACTTTAGTGTGCCGTGTTGATCAGTAAGATAAGATGTGGTGGATTGATGAAGATAAGATGGGTTCATGTTGTACCTAATTTTTACCACATTACTACAACGTTACTGCACATTGAAGACAGGAGATGTTTTCTCTTAAAACATACATTTCTTCTTTATCTTGGAGCTTAACTTTCTTTCTGGCATATAGTAACCCTATCTGTGTTACCACTTGGCTCAGTGTACACCCTGACCTCTAAGCTATGCGCTACCCCAAATTCTCCCATTTCCACTTGGTACCTAAACAGATTAGCATCTTCTCTAATGGCATTGTGATCATGAAGGTCAGTGTCTGCCCATCATTTGGAAGTGCTGCAGGCGGTGGTGCAGAACTTGGACACTGGAGCATGGCTCCCTTTGTGCTGAAAAAAAAAATAGATATTACATGTAAATATTCATGTTCATCGTTGAGCTATGTGTATTTTAAACCCTGTTTTTTTTTCCAGTGAACTATTTTGTTGATAACTTTTTTAATGGTCTGTCAATGGCTAGAATGATGCCAACTGATTGGCACAGAGCAGGGGGTCTCCAGGCTTTCTAGACAAAGGGCCAGGTTACTGTCCTTAAGACCTTAGGAGGGATGGACTTTGGCCAGTGGAAGAAAATGCCCTGACATCAGTGGGAGTAAATGATGCCTCAGGTTTAAATGTCAGTGGGATTATAAATTACATAGTGACCTTGGTCAGTAGGAGATTAAATAGTGTCAGTTGTAGGTATCAGTGTAAGAAATAGAGGCCCATCCCCAGTGCCAGTGGGAGGAATAGTGCCCCATCGTTGGTGTCAGTGGGGGGAATAGTGCCCCATCATTGGTGTCAGTGGGAAGAATAGTGCCACATCATTGGTGTCGGTGGAAGGAATAACTGCCCCTTCTTTGGTGTCAGTGGGAGGAATAGAGCCTCATTGTTGGTGTCAATGGAATAGGGCCGGATAAAGGCAAGCAAAGTTCTGCATTTAGCCCGCGGGCCGCAACTTGGAGACCACTGGCTTAGAGCAAGCATGGTACCAAATTACAAAAAAATTATTGAGATGCATACCTGGAAACTACAGACCAGTCAGTCTAAGGTCAATAGTATGTACGGTATTTGAGGGAAAGGTAAGGTACAAGAACAACTAGTTATCATTCTATGAAATGAGAAACTGGATGATGGAAGTTCAGTAGATGTAATATATCTAGTATTTGCTAAGACATTTGATACTGTTTCTCATAAATGTTTAACCTATAAAATAAGGTATGTTGGATTTGATCAAATTGTCTGAATATGGATAGGAAACTGGTTACGTGACTGGTCCAGAGAGTACTGATAAATTATTAATTTTCTGCATAGTCTAAAGTCGTGAGTGGTGTACCGCAGGGTTTTGTCTTAGGTGAAATGCTGTTTAGTTTGTTTATTAATGATAAAGAGGTTGGAATCAATAGCTGATACCAAATTATCCAGGGGAAAGACTTTACAGTCGCATCACTACAGATAGACCTTGACAAAATAGTGGCTGAGGTTCAATATTGAGAAATGTAAAGTTATGCTCTTGGATGACAAAAATATGCATGCAAAATACACATTAGGAGGGGCTGCCCTGTAGATCACAGACTTGACAACAGCATGCAATGACAAGCTGCAGTTAACAAAGCTAGCACAACCAACTGTCGTTCGTTAAAAAGGGCAAACATTCCAGAGATAAAAAAAATACTTCTTCCCCTTTACAAAACATTGGTCTGGCCTCATCTTGAATATGTAGTTGAGTTTTGGTCAACCAATCTTCAGGAAAGATGTTGAATTAGAAAGTTAAGTGGAAAGCAGCAAAATTAATAAGGGGGATGGAGGACCTAAGCTATGAAAATTGATTACATAGGTTATAGTTATTCACTCTGGAGAAGAGGTGCCTAGGAGGGGAAATGATTACAATCAAAGATGACTCCAGTAATTGTGATAAACTGTTTACTCTAAGGTACCTAAAGAGAACATGCAGCCACAAATTGAGGTTAGAAAAAAGGAGGTTAGACTTTAGATTGCGAAAAGGATTCTTTGCCTTTAGAGCAGTAAAAATTTGGGACTCTGTCCCCCAGAAACTGGTAAAATCTGAGAGATTCAACAACTTCAAAAAAATTGTAGATGTTTTACTTAGGAAATAGAATATACTAGGCTATAAGAACTGTTAGAGAATAAAAATCACGCCCACATAGATTGAACTGGCTAGACTGTCTTTTTTTAAACTTGTGAATTATGTACCTATGCAATGACAAAGTATTAGGTGAAAAAAAGTCTCTGCATTATTGCTCTGCATTATTTCTCATGCCACTTACTGACTCCTGTCAATAAGGCACAATAGAACAGACTGAGTCTCCCAATGTGTCCCCCTCTACATATCAATACTGTGTCCAAAACATGTGCCCCTCCTGCCCCCTCCCATAGTAGTGCCATAATTATTTTATAATTTTTCTAAATCCATAGAGATTCACAAAAAAAAAAAAAAAAATCCATGTAATTAATATTTTATTTATTAATCCCTTCCATCACAGTTTATCACCTATCCTGTGATGTATGAACGTGAAAGTGCTCAGCACTGAGTACTTCCAGGCCCAGAGATGTCAGTTCCCGGCTAGAGAATCCAGGTGATGCATCTGATCCAGGATGCTTGATCAGATTTGTCTGAGTACCAGGAAGGCATCAGGGCACCAAAATACCCTTGATATCTCTATTAGGAGTGCCCATCACTCAAAAAGTGATATCACATAGAGGGCTTATCAGTCCACTTATGATAGCAATAAAGTTATATGAAAAACAAACATGATAAAATAAACAAAAACCTTTTTTTAAATACCCCCTTGCACACACATCAGGTATTCCATGCACTCCACAATGAGATAAGTACATAGTTACATAGTGAGTCAAGTTGAAAAAAGACACAAGTCCATCTAGCTCAACCAATAAAAAACAAAAAAGAAAACACAACCATACAATCCCATATACAGTATCTCACAAAAGTGAGTACACCCCTCACATTTTTATAAATATTTAATTATATCTTTTCATGTGACAACACTGAAGAAATTACACTTTGCTACGATGTAAAGTAGTGAGTGTACAGCTTGTATAACAGTGTAAATTTGCTGTCCCCTCAAAATAACTCAACACACAGCCATTAATGTCTAAACCGCTGGCAACAAAAGTGAGTACACACAGGACCCTATTTTTGGTCCGCACCAGAATCGGATCACATGGGTTTCACACCTATGCGATCCGATTCCTGTCCGAATTGACAGTTCACACTGCGATATGCGAACTGATCTGGGGGTGTCATTAACTTTGTATTGACACTCCCAGCAGTTTGCATATGACAGTGTGAACTGCCTGCGAGTTGGGTGCGATGCGGGAACCCGCAGTGGATTTGCAGGGTTCCCGCATCACACCAATGGGAACCGGCACTAATAGCCTGTACACACGATCCAAAAATCGTATGAAAAATACCACTATCTAAGCGATCGTATGATAATCGGATAGTTAGTACACAGCTTTCGAGAACCGATCACGACAGGTCATCTGAAATTATTGGATCGGGCAAGCATGAAAGAAATTATTCGTACAAAAAAAATTGAGAGCGGTAGACAGCGAGTGGGCAGGACCGAAAGAGCGATCCAGGAGAAAAGCCAGGGATAAAAAAAAAATAGGTATAAATCACAAAATGTCATTTCATTGGATGAAAGCTATTATGTTTTATGTTCTTTGAAAGCCAATACAATTTTTGTTCAATAAAAAGTTTATAGATGGAAATTTTTCATGGAGCATCGTACGAGAAAATTCGTATTGTTAGTAACCTCTCTCATTTGCGATTTATTTAGAGTGTACTTGCAACCAACATAAAAACGGACGATTAGTCGTACGATTTTCGGATCGTGTGTACGTGCCATAAGGGTAGGTTCAAGTCTATAATTTTTTAATACCTATCTAGATTATTAAACAGTTAATTTTGATAAAAATATACTTTTGTCACAACCTTTATCTTTGGTGTAAGCAACAGCAACAAGAACAGTTATCTGTTTGTACTAAGCAATGAGAACTAGCAGACTTGACCAATTGAAAACAATTAGAACTTTGAAAAGACTTATGATTGCACTTTGGGGCTTGTAAGGTTAACATACATATTGTAAAAATCAATGTAATGTCTTCAGCCAAAGCTACATCTGTTTAAATAATAAGACTAAAGCATTTCAACTGTTCAGAAAACATTCACAGTAAAAAAACGGAAGGCTACTAAAGGGAAGATTCATAGGAGGGATGTATTACAAATTACACTGAGTATAATCCTAAATCATCTGTAGGTTTTTGAATATTTATTTCTTTTCTTTTCTGAACTAAGAAGTTTTGTACTTTTTAGGGCTAAATGTTCATTTTAATTAAAATGGCTACGTAAGATGACCACTATGCAGCATCAGAAACACTTTTCCCGATTCTTTATTAAAAAAATAGTTCATGTTGAAAGTATCCTCCGTCTGTCAAAAAAGCCAAGGGATTTCCAATCACAACTTGCCAACCAGCCTGTGACCAGCCACATTCATCTGTCTAACGGTATGCGTTAACAACAGGGGTTTATTTGTGCACATTTGCAAAAACATGCGTAAGCTGCAGGCCCCGGCAAGGCACCCTGATATCTGCAGTCCCTAAATCTACCTTTAAAGAGACTCCACAATGGGAGAACATGTAATCTGATGGATAGGTGGAGGACAGGTGACTGGAGGGAGCCCAGTATTCCCCAGCTGCTAACTGGGAGATACATGTTTGCAAATTTATTTTATTTCCTGTGTCTGTCCATTCTTTTCCTCAGAATGACATAGCACTTGACATTGCTGCAGTGGTCTGAACAGTGAAGACATTTCTGCAAAATAAATAAATAAATAGAAAGAAAAGGTAAGAGGGACTTTCAAGGTGCTAACCCCCCCCCCCCCCCCCCATGCATGCATGTTTTTTCCTGGGGGATAACACTTCAAGCACATTGAAAGTCCCACTTACCTTTCCTTTCTATTCATTCATGTTATTACATAGTTAAATAGTTAGCCATGTTGAAAAAAGACACAAGTCCATCTGGCTCAACCAGTAAAAAACAAAAAATTGTAAAGAAAACACAACCATACAATCCCATATACACAATCCTATACCCGCAGTTGATCGAGAGGAAGGCGAAAAAAACCCCATCAAAATATGATCCAATTTGTTACAGCAGGGGAAAACAATTCCTGATCCACCGAAAGGCAATCGGATATTCCCTGGATCAACTTTACCTATAAATATTAGTACCCACTTATATTATGTACACCTAGGAAAGAATCCAGGCTTTTTTAAAGCAATCTAGTGAGCTGACCAGAACCACCTCTGGAGGGAGTCTATTCCACATTTTCACAGCTCTTATGATGAAGAAATCTTTCCGTATTTGGAGACAAAATCTGTTTTCCTCTAGACAAAAAGAGTGCCCCCTTGTCCTCTGTGTTGACCTTAAAGTGAATAACTCAACACCAAGGTCACTATATGGACCCCTTATGTATTTATAAATGTTGACCATATCCCCCCTCAATCTGCTCTTCTCAGCAGAGAATAAATTCAGTTCCTCTAATCTTTCCTCATAGCTGAGCTCCTCCATGCCTCTTCTCAGTTTGGTTGCCCTTCTCTGCACTTTCTCCAGTTCCCCAATATCTTTTTTTGAGAACTTGTGCCAAAAACTGAACCAAACTGAACAGATGAGGTCTTACTAAACTGGATTAGTAACAGTTTTTAACTGGGATGTAGGACATTATGAGGCACTGATCTTCATATTGATTTGAATTCTTCTAAGTAATCGCTCTTCATCAAACCCAGTGGGAAGTCTCTTAATTCTGTGGGATACAAAATAAGCTTTTTTTCTGGTCCTTTTAAAGCTAAAAGGCAAGATATTGTTTGAAAAGGGGAATTGGGGGCAAGGAACTGTTATGGGGAACACATACCAAAGCAAAACTTTTGAAAATAAAATACCATTTAGCAGGGCAAATTTTAAAATACACTGACCCCTACATAGGCATGTGCACAGGGTATGCCAGGTGTGCGCAAATTTCCCCTGTGTAAACCCCTGATATTTCACCAAAGCCACCTAATGGGCTCATACAAAATTTGTAAAAAATAAAATAAAATAATGCAAATAAAAACTACTGACACAATCCACTGCCCTACTGACACCAATCTCTGCCCTACTGACACCATCAGTATATATAAACGTGCACACCCATATGACTTTGAGCTTTGAGGTGCTGTGCACACCTATGGACCCCCAAATACCATGTTTGGGGGATGCCTGAAAGTGTTGTTATAGAACAGTATCATATAGGGACAAAAAAAAATATGAAAAAATGGTGTGCGGTTCCTCTTTGGAATTCCAATCAGGCCCTTATCCAGGCATGCATCCTGGGAGGCCAGTGAGGGCACACCCCCACTTCTCCTGAACCAGACTGGGCCACATGCCTTTAAACAT
This sequence comes from Pelophylax lessonae, assembly GCF_965119305.1. Classification (NCBI taxonomy): domain Eukaryota; kingdom Metazoa; phylum Chordata; class Amphibia; order Anura; family Ranidae; genus Pelophylax; species Pelophylax lessonae. The sequence goes on from NC_138779.1 coordinate 115,560,644, forward strand.
TGGGGAAGGGAACAATGCCACCACCAAACATTTTTTCTGTTGCCTGTGGCTGCCTTAAATGTTGTTTCCGGAAAGCTACTTTATTTTTATATAGACATGAGGAGATATTCCTTAACCACTTTAGGCCTGGGAGGTTTACCCTCTTCATGACCAGGCCATTTTTTTTGCGTTATTTTAACTGATGATTGCGCAGTCATGTGGCGCTGTAGACAAATAAAATGTTTGCCATATTTTTTCCCCACAAATAGAGGGTTTTTTGGTGGTATTTGATCACCTCTGCGGTTTTTTTTTGTACTCTAAACAAAAAAAGATTGACAATTTTGAAAAAAGAAACAATATTATTTACTTTCTGCTATAAAACATATTTATAACATAAAAAAATGTAAAAAATCTAATTTCTTTCATCAGATTAGGCCAAAATGTATTTGCGCAAAAGTTATAGTGTTTTTACAAACTATGGGATAGATTTATGGAATTTTTATTTTTTTTACATGTAATGGCAGCAATCAGCGACATTGCCGTGGGCACATCTAACACTATGTGACACTTTTTGGGGACCAGTGACAATAATACAGTGATCAGTGCACTGTCACTGTACTAATGGCATTGGCTGGGAAGAGGTTAACATCATAGCGATCAAGGGGTTAAATGTGTCCCCTGAGAGTGCTTGCTAACTGTGCGGGGGGTGCTTTGGCTGTGAGAAGACAGAAATCCATGTTCCTGCGTAGCAGAAACACAGGATATCTATCTTTCCTACTAGCAGAACGGCGATCTGCCTTGTTTACATAGGCAGACCTCCATTTTGCCTTTCTCTCGAATGATCGAGGGGTCCCGGCGAACATCGGGTCCACGCGGACCCGCTGATTGTGTCCATTCACAGCATGAGCTGGTCACCAGCGGCTGCAGAGCCAGAAGAGCAAAATCATGTAAGTGTAAGGTTTTGCACTTGGGGACTAAAAACATAAAAGCACAATACACTTTAGGGGGGGAACCTTTGGAGGAATCAAAAATGGAGAAAGATCTAGGAGTCTTAGTAGAGGATAGACTAGGCAATAGCATGCAATGTCAAGTGGCAGCTGCCAAAGCCTGAAGAATATTAGCATGCATAAAGAATGGGATTTTTTCCAGAGATAAAACTATAATTCTACCACTTTATAAAACTCTGGTCCGACCGCATCTGGAGTATTCTGTCCAGTTCTGGTTGCCAGTCCTCAGGAGGGGATTGGAGGATCTTAATTATGAAGAGCGTCTACAATCACTTAATTTATTCTCCCTGGAGAAAAGACGCCTGAGAGGGGACGTGATAGCAATTTACAAATACCTCAATGGTGATCTCAGCATAGAAAAAAAGCTATTCAGTCGCAAGGATTGCATGAGGACATGTGGACATACAATGCGATTAGAGGAGAAGAGTTTTAACCTCAGGCAACGCGGGGGGTTCTTTACTGTTGGGGCTACAAGATTGTGGAATTCTCTACCACAAGAGGTAGTTTCTGCGGGAAGTATGACTACTTTCAAAAGACTCTTGGACATACATCTCAAGGATCAGAACATTAAGGGGTATGAGAGATGATTAGGGTCACACACACCTACACAGGTTGAACTGGATAGACTATTGTCTTTGTAATCTGTGTACTATGTAAACTATGTACTTGTACGTGATTTCACACAGGAGAGCCTCTGCCCCACAGTATATAATATACGTGGGGTGATCGGCAAGTGGTTAAACAGGGAACAGCCCATCAAGTCACTCCTCCTTAGCACCACCACCTCATTCTGTAATACCAGGAAAAGAACAGATGTCCATGTCACTAGATGGGAAGTAATTGTGTGTGTTTAAAAATATGAATATGCATAGTATATACAGTATATATGGGCTTAACAGTGTTTGTATACAGTGTGTGTCAGTGACATCACTAGGGTTGGTATCACCTGGCATGGTAATACATGGTGCCCCCCCTCCCCTCCCCACTCACCTTCTCCCTCTCTTCCCCTCTCATCTTGTGCAGCTTCTCCCTCTCCCCCCCACCTTGTGCACCTCTTCACCTTGTGCAACTTCCCTTCCCCTCCCACCTTGTGCAACCCCACAACCTTGTGCAGCTTCTCCAACTCCCCCTTGCCCCCCCTAACCTTGTCCTCCTCTCTCCCAAACGTGTGTACCCTCCTCTCACCTCAACTTGTGCAGGTTCACCTCGCCACCTTACCTTGTGCCCCCTTCCCCTTGAGCAATCCCCACCTTGTATAACTTACCCGTGCCCCCTTTTTTCCCCCTCCCCCAGTGCCCCCTTTCACCTTGTACAGGTTCCACATGGCCCCCAGAGCCTTGAAATTGTGGCTGTGGTACTGACCCTCCTTCAGCACATGGGGTCTTGCACTGCATACAGACACAGTACATGCTTTGGTTCTAATGGGAGGGTGGTCAGAACCAGGCAATGTTTTCCAGCGGTCCCCAGGATGGATGACAGCAGAGGCAGCATGGCTCACAGGTGAAGTTGCATTGCTCCAAAATGGAGAGTGGGTTCCTTACTCTGCTGCTAGCTCTCCCTGACACTGGTTCTCAGGGATGCCATGGACCCCCCACTCGCCAAGGAGCAGGGAGCGACAACACTGTGGGCATATCAGGCACTCCTGGCAAGGAGGGGAAGGCACGGTCCCAAGGGAGTGGTGGGGAGAATGGTGCATGGCAGGCAAGACCTGGGTAAGACCCGCATTCCATTCCTGGGATTTCTGCCAGTGCAGCCCATCTTGATGTGGCGCCTGGTCACATGCCCCCCCAGTATACTTCTGGTGGGTGTCACCCGGGTGCGGTCCACACCCCACACCCCCATAGCGACGCCACTGGTGTGGGTGCAGAATGTGTTATGTGTGTGTGTATGTGTGTTTATACAGGAGAACATTTACTAAAACTGAAGCACTCAGAATGGTGCAGTTATACATGGTAGCCAATCAGCTTCTAACTTCAGCTTGTTCGGTTAAGCTTTGACAATAAAATCTGGAAGCTGATTGGTTTCTATGTAGAGCTGCACCAGATTTTGCACGTTCCAGTTTTAGTAAATCCCCCCCCCCCCCACGGTGTGTGTATGTGGATAGAGGGTACTGCTGTGCTATGGATATATGGTGAAATAAATAATAAGGGTACTGGGCTGTATATACTGTAGTTCTGACTCCTGGTCTGTGTACCATATATACAACTGACCACTATGCTCTGTACATTACATACATCAGACCACTTCACTCTCACAATATATACATACTCCAAAAACTTCCATTCTGTACCTTATATATTTCTGACCTCCGAAAGTCCATAGGCTTATATTTTGAGCCCCTTCCACTGGTTGCACTATATTCTCACACCCACAACTTGCCACAGCACACTGTGGGCATTGCCTCTTTTTTTCTCCTTCAGGAGTCATATAAATGTTAAAGTTCATTGTACTTCGAATATCTTGAAAATCTCCTTTATGCTGAACTTTTTTAGCATATTCAAGAAAGGCCCGGAGTTAAATAAGTAAAACAATAGACGAAGGACCGGCATGACAGGGAATACAAGGGCTTGGACATGGGGGGGTCAAGGAAGTTAAGGTTGTAATATATTTAGGTAAAGAGAATTAATTCGATTGGGGAAAAGTTTGGGAAGGGAGGAGTTTTGGAGGAAGTATTATGCTAACAAAGAGGGTGGTCTTCAGTTGGAGGACAGACAGCAAGGAACAGCTTCCCACCCTCCCACCCTAGATTTGGTGGTTGATATGCTGTGCTGGGTATCTGAAGTGGTGAGAAGTCAGGTATGGAATTTGGCAGGGTGCAAGGTCATTTTAGGTTAATATGGGCTCAAAAAGGTACGGTGTAGGGACCCATCTGAGGTACGGCTCCCTGGTGGTGGGATGTGTATCTGTGAGTTTTCCCTGAGCCAGGGGTTCTAATGGCTGGAGGCCTGAGAAGTGGCACGCAGGTACTGTTCTTTGGTTTTGATGCCTATTAGGACTTTGTGGCTCCATTTTTTTATGCACTATGTGTTCATGTTATGTTATTGATTGTTATTATTTGTGATTTATGTTTTGGTTATTAAAAGGTTGCTGTACCTATCTGTGAGTTTTCCCTGAGCCAGGGGTTCTAATGGCTGGAGGCCTGAGAAGTGGCACGCAGGTACTGTTCTTTGGTTTTGATGCCTATTAGGACCTTGTGGCTCCATTTTTTTATGCACTATGTGTTCATGTTATGTTATTGATTGTTATTATTTGTGATTTATGTTTTGGTTATTAAAAGGTTGCTGTAGCCAATTAACTCAAATCTGTTGTATGTGGTTTTTATTCTAAAGGGTGGGGGTATTGGTATAGCAGTGTTATCACAAGCCATATTTAATACCTTAGTCAAGCCTTTTTACCAATCATTTTAGTCTGAATGCCCACAATGTGCATGAAAATGCTTGTCACAAGGACTTACAGAAATGTTCACAACTCAATTATGCTTCAAAAAATTTGACAATATTTTTATGAAATGCTTCTAAAGCATTACAAAAGATGTTAAACATGCTTGAAAAGCTCATAAATTCCCATGTGTTAATGCTAGTCTATGATGGGCATTTCCAAGCACTGCTGATGTAAATGACGCCTAGTGAGTAATCGGCCCTGCTTTGTCATGTCAGTTGACCCTAGTCCAAAGTTCTCCTTTAATTGACTTTTGAAGACTGTTGAGCTCATATGCTAGCCTTGGAATAAGAAAACATTTTAATTTGAAATTAAATATTCTGAGCTTTCTTTAACATGAAAGACAATTATATAGTGAAGATATACAGCTGGAGCATATTTTTGTCATTTCATTGACAAACATACAATATAAGTGTGAAAGCTCCATACATCATGTTGACATTCTATATGTAAGAGATGCCATTTGTGAGATGTCATTCTCTTGGCTGTCGTGTTGTGGGACCTCACCACTTTCAGCAAAACCCTGGTATGGTTTGCAATATGTATATTGTTACTAATGAATTAACATTAAAGCACTTACTGTATATATATGGTACATATACACTGTATGTGTGTATTTGTGTTTTATACTGTATATATGTTGACTGTTTTCCTTCTTAAGGATTTGTAGCTCTGTACAGACAATCTTTTGATGTACACATATTTTTCACTCTGCACAGTTAAGTAGCTGACACATGTAGTTCCTGATTAAGCAATTACCCTTTCCTGGCTGAGCAATTCAGCTTCCTATGTCACCTTCGACCTTCTCAATGGTGTTTGAATCAGAATGACTGTCCAAAATTACAAAATCATTGCCAAGTAAAGCAGTAAGCATATATGTATGTAAAACATCTGTCAGTCATTTTGATACCTTTAACCACTTCAGCTCCAGAAGGTTTTACCCCCTTCCTGACCAGGCCATTTTTTTGTAAAACGGCAATGCGTTGCTTTAACTGACAATTACGCATTCGTGCAATGCTGTCCTTTTTTCCCCACAAATAGAGCTTTCTTTTAGTTTTATTTGGTCACCTCTGTGGTTTTTATTTTTTGCGATGTAAACAACAAAAGAGCGACAATTTTAAGAAAAAAAAACAATATTTTTTACTTTCTGCTATAAAATATATCCAATAAAAAAATGTGAAAAAGCTAATTTCCTCATTAGTTTAGGCCAATGTGTTTTCTTTTTGCGTGTACGAGTACGTGCCCCAGAGCCGAAAATTTGAATCACGTACAGGTAAGTGATTTTGCGCTTTAGGGCCTTTCTGCCATAGTAAATGTACTTGGGGTGTTCCTTAAGTGGTTAATTTAAAGCAAACCTTTGCTTTGATTTTCCATATAAATCTGCAGTCAGCAATAACTCAGTACAGAATTCCCAAATAAATTTTACTATTGCCTTTGAAATTTGTAAACTGCTTTCACCAGCAGTAACTTTGCAACTGATCATGGGTCTTTGGAGAAAAACCACCCCCCTAAGGGCCTATTAATACTTTGATGGGTGGGAGCAGTACCAAGGCAGAGGATGAGGGTGTACACTTGTCTCTGTCGTAATACTTTACTTAGTGGCCACGGCTAGAATTCAATTCCTGTCACATTCAGTTGCGCCCACCGCACATGACCCATTTAAAGGATTAGGGCAGCTCCGCAACTGCCCCACAACCCTTTGCAACACACATAATTGTGGCACGGTGGCACAGCATTTACAGCAGTTAGGCTGTGAGGATGCCGTCTGCCAAAGATCTCTGAAAAACGATCATTGATCACTTTCAAGAGGTGTGGCAGTGAGAGCCACATGTGTGAACAAAGCTTACAACAGGAGAAAGTGAATGAAATGCAGATGTGCATTTCTACCAAACATCAGCAGGTATGTAATGAGCCTTGCTAAAACACTTGCAAGGCTATACCTGACATGGCTTAATGTTTCAATGTAAAAATTGTATATTTTTTATTCACCTATACAATATTGGTGTAATTTTCCTAGATTATTTCCAAATGTAAAAACTATCTAATGCACTGATGTTGGACATTACAATCAGTTTTGATGTTATGTACTTGATATAATTTCTTATAAAGTACTTTTTTGAAGTTCTACCAATTCTCTCCACTGGACCTCTGTGTCCCTGACTTCAAAGAATGATTCACAGCATTCTCAATTGGATTCAGGTCTGGACTTTGACTTGGCCATTCTAACACCTGGATATGTTTATTTGTGAACCATTCCATTGTAGATTTTGCTTTATATTTTGGATCATTGTCTTGTTGGAAGACAAATCTCCATCCCAGTCTCAGGTCTTTTGCAGACTCCATCAGGTTTTCTTCCAGAATGGTCCTGTATTTGGCTCCATCCATCTTCCCATCCATTTTAACCATCTTCCCTGTCCCTGCTGAAGAAAAGCAGGCCCAAACCATGATGCTGCCACCACCCTGTTTTACAGTGGGGATGGTGTGTTCAGGGTGATGAGCTGTGTTGCTTTTATGCCAAACATAACGTTTTTCATTGTTGCCAAAAAGTTTAATTTTGGTTTCATCTGACCAGAGCACCTTCTTCCACATGTTTGGTGTGTCTCCCAGGTGGCTTGTGGCAAACTGTAAACGACACTTTTTATGGATATCTTTAAGAAATGGCTTTCTTCTTGCCACTCTTCCATAAAGGCCAGATTTGTGCAGTATACGACTGATTGTTGTCCTATGGACAGAGTCTCCCACCTCAGCTGTAGATCTCTGCAGTTCATCCAGAGTGATCATGGGCTTCTTGGCTGCATCTCTGATCAGTCTTCTCCTTGTATGAGCTGAAAGTTTAGAGGGAGGGCCAGGTCTTCGTAGATTTGCAGTGGTCTGATACTCCTTCCATTTCAATATTATCGCTTGCACAGTGCTCCTTGGGATGTTTAAAGCTAGGGAAATCTTTTTGAATCCAAATCCGGCTTTAAACTTCTACACAACAGTATCTCAGACCTGCCTGGTGTGTTCCTTGTTCTTCATGATGCTCTCTGCGCTTTAAACAGACCTCTGAGACTATCACAGTGCAGGTGCATTTATACGGAGACTTGATTACACACAGGTGGATTCTATTTATTATCATTAGTTATTTAGGTCAACTTTGGATCATTCAGAGATCCTCACTGAACTTCTGGAGAGAGTTTGCTGCACTGAAAGTAAAGGGGCTGAATAATTTTGCATGCCCAATTTTTCAGTTTTTTATTTGTTAACAAAGTTTGAAATATTCAATAAATTTCGTTCCACTTCATGATTGTGTCCCACCTGTTGTTAATTCTTCACAAAAAATTACAGTTTTATATCTTTATGTTTGAAGCCTGAAATGTGGCAAAAGGTCGAAAAGTTCAAGGGGGCCGAATACTATCGCAAGGCACTGTATATATATATATATATATATATATATATATATATATATATATATATATATACACACACTGCTCAAAAAAATTAAAGGAACACTTTGAAAACACATCAGATCTCATTGGGGAAAAAATCATGCTGGATATCTATACTTATATGGATTGGGCAATGTGTTAGGAAGGGAAGGATGCCACATTGTTTGATGGAAATGAAAATTATCAACTGACAGAGGGCTGAATTCAAAGACACCCCCAAAATTAAAGTGAAATGATTATGCAGCAGGCTAGTCCATTTTGCTGAATTTTCATTGCAGTGACTCAACATGGTACTCCGCAGTTTGTATGGCCCCCATGTGCTTGTATACATGCCTGACAATGTCAGGGCATGCTCCTAATGAGACGGCAGATGGTGTCCTGGGGTATTTCCTCCCAGATCTGGACCAGGGCATCACTGAGCTCCTGAAAGGCTGAGGTGCAACCTGGCGGCGTCAGATGGACCGAAACATAATGTCCCGGGGGTGTTCTTTTGGATTTAGGTAAGGCGAGCATGGGGGGCCATTCAATGGTATCAATTCCTTTATCCTCCAGGAACTGGCTCCATACTTTTGCCACATGAAGCCAGGCATTGTCGTGCACAAGGAGGAACCCAAGACCTACTGCACCAGTGTAGGGTCTGACAATGGGTCCAAGGATTTCATCCCGATACCTAATGGCAGTCAGGTATCAGTGCCCCTGCCTGCAGCAGCCAAGGAGGAGCTGCCAGGCGCCAAGGAATCACACTACCGGCACCTTAGAAGGACCTAAACCGGGAGACACAGTACAGCTAAGGCAAAATCCATCTTCATCTGAGTGTGGTGACACATCTATGACTATTCCAATTGATGATTTCTGAGCTACCGGGGGTTCCATATATCGTGGTTAACCATTCCTGCTTGTATGACCCATTTATTGTATGGTACCTGGGTCCAATACCTCTGGTAAGCGTAACTTCTACATCTGTGGTGGTGGGCTTGTCACACTGGTAACCACTGACATCTGGATATTTATGTTTGCAATTCTGATTCTTCAATATCTTCACCTGAGCACTATGTTGGAATGGGGACTTATTCTATCTTTTGGATTATTTTTGTCATAATTATGTGGACTTTATTATGAACTTTCACATTTTAACATATATATTTTAATATATACTGTATGTTTATAAATTAGCGCTGCACTTTTACATTTTGATTATGCTTACAATTGTTTGCCCATTGTAGTGCTGGCGGCTTTTTATCTTATGTACACTTTATTGTGTTAGCGCAGTATTGTACGTTTTTATTTCATAATCTACATACACCTATATGTACATAATCTACATACACTATATATTAAAACTTCTCTATTAGGGGTTGTCTCCAGAATTATTAAACCTAAAATAAAATATATATTTTACCTCTCTGGGAATGCAACCATATATTGGAATTAGCCCCAATGCTCCTGACTTTACTTGGGCCTGAGATAACCTTTGTTGAATAGTTTTTAGAAGATATGCCTTAAAATAAGTATAATCAATATACACAAGGAAGATAGTTTTTTTTTTTGACCTTTGCAAGCTAAACTACATATGGCCAACAACTCTTAAACTTTGAATACTGGATGATGCCCACGTGCTTAACAAATGTACCCCCTGGCATTCTCACTAGCATATTCACTGTGCATTGTGTGCCTACAAGTGACCATGGTTGAAGCTGTTTTCTGTTTTAAAAGTGTCCCCCCAAAAGGGGCAAACATAGACTGATGACCCCCTGTCTAAAATTGCAAATGCAAGTTTATATATGCTTATTTTCTAGTCCTTAAATTGATGAGTCCTTATAGGAACTTCATGTGTAAGTACAAAAAGGCTTGAAACCTAAAATTTCATTCAAGCCAGGTGGGTATGTGGCTTTGAATGTATATACCCAACAGTCATCCCATTCCAATATACCAAAACCTGTGCTTAGCGCTAGACAAATCAATTCAATTAAATCCTCCTAACCATGATCAACCTAACAGCAACACTCCCAGACATTTGAAAAACTCAAAACCAAAAATCACATATATATAAAAAAAATGTGTTGCACTGTTTACAATAACCATAAAAGTTTCAGTGTAAACCACAAATAAAAAAATCCCCAAAAGTAATCATTAGTGATGAGCCGAACACCCCCCCCCCCCCCGGTTCGGTTTGCACCAGAAAACTGCGAACAGAGGAAAATTTTGTTCGAACAAACGAACCCCATTGAAGTCTATGGGACCCGAACCATGAAAATCAAACGGCCTCATTTTGAAGGCTTAAATGCAAGTTATTGCCCCAAAAAAGTGTATGGGGGTCCAGGTACTGACCTGGGGAACATGTAGCAATGGAAAAAAGTTTTTAAAAACGCTTGTTTTTAAATGAGCACTGATTTACTGATTTTAATGTGAAACTTAAAGTGAAACTATAAAAATGAAAAATTCCTTCAAATATCGTTCGTGCCTGGGGGGTCCCCTGAATGTGCCTGTAAAGTAGTGCATCTCTACAATGTATGTAGCCTGCTGCAGCAATACTGACATTTCTAAAGCAAAAAAATGTCATGTACAAATATACATACAAATTTCAAAACGCATGTACTTGTTATACGGGTGCAGAAAAATTGGGCCTTGTTTGTTGGTGGTTCCTGAACACCATAACCCCTCACAGTTACTCTTGCTGGGCCCAGGAACAGGCCCTGCTGTTAAAAAATCCATACAAATTTGAAATTGCATGTACTTGTCATACAGGTGCCAAAAATTGGGCCTTTGCTGTTGGTGGTGCCTGAACACCATAACCAAGGCCTCGCAGTTACTCTTGCTGGGTGCAGGAACGGGACCTGCTGGTAAGAATTACATACAAATTTGAAATTGCATGTGCTATACAAGTGCCAAAAATTGGACCTTTGCCGTAGGTGGTGCCTGAACACCGTAACCAAGGCTTCGCAGTTACTCTTGCTGGGTGAAGGAATGGGACCTGCTGGTAAGAATTGCATACAAATTTGAAATTGCATGTGCTATACAAGTGCCAAAAATTGGGCCTTTGCGGTAGGTGGTGCCTGAACACCATAACCAAGGCCTCGCAGTTACTCTTGCTGGGTGCAGGAACGGTACCTGCTGGTAAGAATTGCATACAAATTTGAAATTGCATGGGCTATACAAGTACCAAAAATTGGGCCCTTGCAGTAGGTGGTGCCTGAACAACCGTAACCAAGGCCTCGCAGTTACTCTTGCTGGGTGCAGGAATGGGACCTGCTGGTAAGAATTCCTTACAAATTTGAAATTGCATGTGCTATACAAGTGCCAAAAATTGGGCCTTTGCAGTAGGTGGTGCCTGAACACCGTAACCAACCCCTCACAGTTACTTTTGCTGGGTGCAGGAACGGGACCTGCTGGTAAGAATTCCATGCAAATTTGAAATTGCATGTGCTATACAAGTGCCAAAAATTGGGACTTTGCGGAAGGTGGTGCCTGAACGCCATAACCAAGGCCTCGCAGTTACTCTTGCTGGGTGCAGGAACAGGACCTGCTAGTAAGAACTGCATACAAATTTGAAATTGCATGTGCTATACAAGTTCCAAAAATTGGGCCTTTGTGGTAGGTGGTGCCTGAACACCGTAACCAAGGCCTCGCAGTTACTCTTGCTGGGTGCAGGAACCTGACCTGCCTGTAAGAATTGCATACAAATTTGAAATTGCATGTGCTATACAAGTGCCAAAAATCGGGCCTATGCCATAGTTGGTGCCTGAACACCATAACCAAGGCCTCGCAGTTACTCTTGCTGGGTGCAGGAACGGGACCTGCTGGTAAGAATTGCATACAAATTTGAAATTGCATGTGCTATACAAGTGCCAAAAATTGGGCCTTTGCCATAGGTGGTGCCTGAACACCGTAACCAAGGCCTCACAGTTACTTTCTATTCCTATAGGTCTGTGATGCCTATAGAATGTTCCACAACTGAGCAATGAATACTCTAGCTGATATCTGAAGTGATCTCTATTCCTAGAGGTCTGTGATGTCTATAGAATGTTCCACAAATGAGCAATGAATACTCTGGCTGATATCTGAAGTGATCTCTATTCCTAGAGGTCTGTGATGCCTATAGAATGTTCCACAACTGAGCAATGAATACTCTGGCTGATATCTGAAGTGATCTCTTTTCCTATAGGTCTGTGATGCCTATAGAATGTTCCACAACTGAGCAATGAATACTCTAGCTGATATCTGAAGTGATCTCTATTCCTAGAGGTCTGTGATGCCTATAGAATGTTCCATAACTGACCAATGAATACTCTGGCTGATATCTGAAGTGATCTCTATTCCTAAAGGTCTGTGAATATTATAGAATGTTTGAGAAACTGACCGATGAACAATACTCTGACTGATATCTGATGTAAAGAAAGAAAGCTCTCCCTACCTCACACAGGAACCTGGCCCGCCCTACACTGCTACTCACTCACTGGCGCTATACTGTCTGATATGATGTAAAGAAATAAATCTCTCCCTACCTCACACAGGAACCGGGCCCTCCCAATACTGCTAGGAATGTCTCTCTGCACTGTCTGACTCCAAAAAAAAAAACTTCTCTCTCCCTGCCTCAATTGCGTGCCTGTCCCTGTCTCATCGCCAGCACAATGACACTACATGCTGCGGCTGTGCGAGCAGCCTTTATGTAGTGTGGGGCGTGTACTTGGCCCCTGAGCCATGATTGGATAAAGGCAGCCTGCCTTTAGTCCAATCATGGCAGAGATCGCGCGTGCAGTGCATTATGGGAAACTCAAATTTCCCGCGAAGAAGCACATTTATTTGTCATTCAACGACCAATGTTTGAGTCGAACTGAGCCTCAACTCAAATTCGAAGCTCATCCCTAGTAATCATGCAGGAAAGTCCACTGTGATAAAATACACTCTTGCTAACGTTTCACCACATCCAGTGCTTGCACGACCACCTGTGTTACCTTACGGGAAAGTAAACCTTCATTGCAAAAGAGTTCCTACAAAGTTTTCAACTAATCCCAGGCTGGAATGACTGACTCATGCCCTTAAGATGATAACAGCCACAAGCAGTACCTAATCTCCTAATGCTGGCCTTGGGCAAGATGGATAGCTCTCTCCTCAGCATACAGCAATATTTATCACAAGGCACACTATAAGATCCCCAGTGCAGAGAGGAACAAAGAAAACCATATAGTGTAGCATTTCTTGCTTAAATATTTTTTAAACCATGCATATATACTCACTAAATGTGGAAAAAGATAATGGACAGCTTATTTAAAACCAACGCCCGTCCAAGCCTGAGTGATGACACTAATTTGTTTCATCCCCTAAGACGCTTTCCGAGGGAAGATATGGTTTATTAGTTAAAGCGGAATACCGGGCACAAAAACATTTTTTCAATGAACATACCCCCGGGACAGTCAGGGCTAGTACATTCCACAATGGCTAGCCTCTGATCTGTCCCGGTTCGCACTTACCTGCAAGAAGAAATACTCACTTATAAAATTTCTTCTCCAGCGTTGCCATCTCTGTTGTGGGCAGCTGAAGCCAGCGCAATCCTCTTCTGCGTCCTCTTCCATGTCTTCTTCTCCCAAAATGCGCCTGCACCGGCCCCTCTCGTCACTTCCGGTGCGGCGCAGCATTCCTACACAGCTTCTGGGCATGCCCAGAAGCTGTTTAGCAGGGAATGCGGCGTCGCACCGGAAGTGACGAGCGGGGCCGGTGCTGTCGCATTGATTCCTGGGAGCGATGACGTTCAGCTCCCAGGAATCATTGCAAAGCGGAAGAGACGGCGCGGGCCGTGCGGCCGAGGGAGGAAGTGGAAGAGAGGTGAGTATTTTCTTTCTTCAATTACAAAAAATCCTAACTACCCATTTCTGTTTCAGCTGAAGAAGAGCAAGCGGATGGCCACAAAATCGATTGGGTCAATTTTGTGCCCGGAACTCTGCTTTAAGCCAGCCATAGACATTTTGAATCTCGGCCAGTATGGCAGGGACCAGCTGAGATTCGGACCATGTATTAGCAGGCTGATTGTACCCAAGTCAAATCCATCAATCAACTTGGGTACAACCAGCATGTTATATTTTTAGGATGTGATTATTGTCTGTGGCAATTTCAGAAAATCGTATCACCTATGGCCTGCCCTAATCAGAGAGACTGCTACCAGTAAACTTTTACACACAATCCCTTACTCTAGTAGTTAGTACTCCTGCCATATCCACCAAGTATTTTTACTGTCTAAAAGGATTAAAACAACAATTCAGGTAGTATAAAAAGTGAATTTCATTTAATTTCAAACCCAAAGAAAAGGAACAAAAAATAAACAAATTCATGTAAATCAAACAATAGCACAATAGATAATGTACTTTGAACTTTTTACAAACATAAGAATGTAAAAGTTCTAAGATGCTTCTTCACATTCTGAAATTTGTATTACTACTTTATTTACATTTGAATTCAAAGGGTGTAAGATAGCTGAACCACAGCAAATCATCATCTAAGGAATGCCTTTTTCATTAAACAAAAATCAAAAACAGTTTTCATGGGTCATCAGCTAGGAAGCTGACATCTTCCGTCCTTCCAGACTGTTGTCATGTGGAAATATTTGAACAGCAAACATATTTATTTCCTTAACATGCTTATGCACAGCCCCTAGTAACTGTGAGATGCATATGTGGGTTTTGGAATTTTTGGAGAGCCAAGCGGGCATGTCGGTAACAAATAGCGAATAGCAAAGATAATAAACCCCTTTTAGAACCAAGAAGATCAAAAGCATGTTATATCCAAGGGAAAGTACTATTTGTACCATCTGAATAGAAAGTTTTTATTTATATATATATATATATATATACATATACACTATATTTTTTAAGAGGAATTTTGTCTCTAGTCTTCTCTGTGTCAAATACATTATTTGCTATCTAACTTTCTAAATAAAATGACACTGCTTTGCCATCCTACACTGAAAAGGTTTTGTAGTATGAATATATGTTTATTACTTATGTAAATTCTTTTACTAATATTATACATATATTCATATTTACATCAACAAAGCCTAAAGTGCATAAAAGAGGTAGCAACATTGAACAATTTTCAACACATTAACATACAAGACAATCTGAAAAGGTAAATATAACAAAAAATAAATAAATACAAATTTCTTCTGCATCTTTGATGTGAAATTATAATTTTGCATTTATATGGGTTTTCTAGATAGATAGCTTTTTGTAACTTTTGCTTAACAACTTCCCACAAACCGACGTACTTGTACGTCAGCTTGCAGAAGAGGTTGTACCATGATACTGTCTGCAGCTGCAGGCATCAACCTGGTACTGTTTTTTAGAGCCGGCGGTCGGCTTTTAGGAGATAACAGCTAATGCGGCTCAGCAGCCGCTTACCCATTATCCCAGCGAGCAGGAGGGAACGTCCCCCCCTCTTCCACCTTCCTCAGCTCTGCCTGATTCTCCCGTCCCACCTGGAGACCCAAGCAACCAGGCAGCACATCCACTGGCTGGTTGGAGTCCTGAACAAAGCCGGATTCAGCTTCTATTGGGTCTCCGATCATGTAACCCGGAAGTGACGTCACAACATCACTTCCAGTTTACTCAGCTGCCAATGGCGCCGATTTAAAAAAAAAATATCAGTATTCAAAAATGCAGATTTCGGCATTTTGAATTCATTGAAGTACAATGGAGGGGTCTGGGGTTATTTTTGACCCCCCAATCCCTCCGTAAAGAGTACCTGTCACTGCCTATTACTGTCACAAGGGATGTTTACATTGAATTTGTGACAGCAATAAAAGTGATCAGATTTAAAAAAAAAAAAAAGTGCTAAAAAAAACTGAAATAAAATAAATAGAAACAAAAAAATTAAAGTGCCCCGTTGCCATGAGTTTGCACACTAAAGAAAACACATATGTAAGTCGCTCCTGCAAATGAAAACGGTGTTCATATCACACATGTGCGTTATCGCCGTGATCGTCAGAGCAAGAGAAATAATTCTAGAAAAATACATCCTCTGTAACTCTAAACTGGTAACCAACCACTAAAAATGTTTGAAGCATCGCCTATGAAGATTTTTAAGTATTGTAGTTTGTTGCTATTCCATGAGTGTGCGCAGTTTTAAACCTTAACATGTTTGGTATCAATTTAATCAGCATGACATTATCTTTCATTATATAAAAAAAATTGTCTAGTTTTTTTCTTAATGCAGTGAAATGTATTTTTTCCCCAAAAAATTGCATTTGAAAGACCGCTGTGCAAAGACCGCTGTGCAAATACCGCATGACAAAAAAATATTGCAATGACCACCAATTTATTCTCCAGAGTCTTTGCTAAAAATATATATATATACTGTTTGAGGGTTCTAAATAATTTTCTAGCAAAAAATACAAATTTTATTTTATAAACAACAAGTGTCAGAAATAGGTTTGGTCCTTAGGTGTACCTGTGTGCATAAATTATTTATTATATAGAGGTTATTCAGGTAAAATTAGTAATTAGTATTAGATTTGTTATCTTCAACTTTAAATATTCTAAAAATTAATAGACAAAAGTATGAAAAATGTGTTTATTCTTACAAGATGTAATGAACATTTAATATGCTCCACAGATTGTTTGGTGAGTTTCCTGCACTAGGGAGCCATCTAATTATTGAGTACTGAAGACATGAGAATTTTAATTCAGTTTGTAAAACTAACCTTTATTGACATTTCATTCCTGTTTTCACATTACACGGTTTGCCTAAAAGATAGATAAGGAAGCAGTACTGGTACGCATTCCTAATTAACCAGGTACTCAGGTTACCATTTACTACAAATTTGCAAAAATCAGATTCACTCTGTAACAATTAACACTGAAAACAGTAAACGATACTAATCACGGGGTAGCAAGTATAATTGAAGCAAAATGACCTATGAAGATATTGAGATAACATGCTCTCTGAGCTGCTAAGGAAAGGAAAGCGACAAGCCTAATTCACATAACTGCTTAAAATGTGTTTTATACCTCCCTTTTATTTAATTAATCAATTGGTGAATGTCTATACGTTTTATAATTTCTATAAATAATTTGAGCATACTTAAGAAATACTTTTTTTTAGAACCCCCCTGGTGTAAAACAACTTATACTCCTAAATACACTGTAAGTAAAAAAGACTGATAGTTGTGACTTGAATATTCTGGGCAATAGCAAATGTTTACACTTAATTACAAAGTTTGCAGGTTATTAGTCAGATTTAGTGATAAAGAAACTATGCAAGGGTATTACATTAACAGTTTTACTATGTTATTGTACTAAAAAGAGAAATATAATTCTATCCATTTTGTTCTAAATGTAGTTTTGTACATCTTAATATATTTTTTTTTATTCTATTCTATTCTATATAGCAGTATTGTATTATGTGGCCCTTTACAGCAGTGTATAAAATAATTATGCATTGTTATCAAAAAGACATGAGGTAAGAGAAACCTCGCAATCCAATAGCCATCCACTTATACATCAAATAAATTCACCTTATCATACAAAAATTAAACCTATAATTGATCATTTGCACATATGCCAGTAAATATCCAAAACATTCTACAAAAAACACATTGTAAAACAGTTGACATAAATGGTAATTTAATACATTTGAATATTTTACAAGCTACTATCATGACATAGCCCTTCCTCAGGCACTCTCTTAATTTGGGATAATTCACTAATGGATAAATGTTGTAAACCAGCTGTATAAACGTACTTGGGCATCAATCTCCTAATCGTGTTAAAGATAAGTTTCCTTTTTAATAATATTATTGGCCACTCAAACCAAACAGTGATTTGTTGCTCTTGTGAATTTTTTTTATTAGAAAATTAGCACTTTAATGTCTATTGTGTTATGTTTTCACTGGATGCACAGTTTTTCCTAACCAAATACTGGCAATCGTTGTTTGTGTCTTCCTATTGTATTGACCTGTGTTACTTTTAAACTTTTTATACAGGAAAATCTCATAGTCTAAACAATTTCATTCTGTATTCTTGCCCTGTTTTCAAAATGTTTAAATAAAGAAAGCCTACATTTTATGATGTCTGATTTTTTATTTTTTTTTTTGTAACCTATTTGAATTATAATTATATAGTGAATTTTATATTGAAATATTGAAAATATTATTTCCTTTTTCCCAAGAACAAGACATAATGACAGCCAAAGTAATCATTTATTATTACATTGCTATTGTAATAGTTTTAAAGAAACTATTCTGGGAAATTTGAAGGTGACAATATTATATTTACATTTTTTATAAGTGGGTGGCGTAAAATGTTTTAGTTAAAGTGCATCTGCTCTTTGGCAATTCAGGATATTGTAACAGGTTCACTGGATGGTTTAACTGTTTCCCTACCAGGACCTCATGAAATATCTGGTGACCCAGGTATGGAAAGAGTGTTGTAAGTAACCAATCAGCAAGCCCAAAGACTGTGACATGGTGGAGGTATAAGTTCCTTAACCATGTTTAAATTCTAACATATAACCAACCCAAAACATAAAAACATACAAATCTTAATGGAACATGCAACAGGGGAAAAAGGAAGGTAAGAATCAGAAGCCAAGGGATGATCTATTCAGCAAACATGTACTTGTCTTCCTAATGTCTAAAGGTTGACCATGCCTGAAAATAAATTATTGCAAGATAGCAGCAGATTTAGAGTGGTCAAATAAAAATTTCATTTTGTGTGGGGTGCAATTGATCACCACTGAGTAATTTTTGAGCAGATCTGGTAAACTGGAAACATTTTCAACAATTAGCTTTTATATTTGATAATGCAGCAGACATAAGCCATTGCCACAACAAACTGTCCCAAAGGCAGTAATAGAGAACTTACTTGACATGTAGTAAATAATAGATTTATTTTTCAAAAGTTTGGTAAAAAAGACTCTTTCCAAATATTTAAAGTACGTCTTAAACCAAAACTTTTATTCATTTTTGATAGAGTAGTGAAAGATTAGAACTTCAGTCATATTATATTGCAGATGTACCTACTTGCTGTAGCCTGGTGCTGGGGAGATTCAACCTCTCTATCTGTCCTGTGAACATTGTCACCAAGACAGAAAGTGATGGGAAATATACAATTTTACAGTTGTCATTGGAACAGGGGGTAAGGAGGAAATCTTTCAGGGGGAACACCTGTTAACTACTGTCTAATGTTAAATTTAGTGGCCTCCTTTTAGTATTAGATTTATAACCTGTTATTGTTGTAGCAATAGAAATGTTTAGGACTGAATTCGAGGCCACCTTTGCAGGAGGGCTAGCCCCACAATTTAAAGGTAAAATGCAAATTTTTGTCTAAAGTACCTTTATATGCAATTTTACTTACCTAGTCATCACCCCAGGCGTCCTCTTCACCATGCAAATGGTTACCCAAACCATTCAGAGTTTTCAGGACTCTCTTCTGTTGTCATCACATACATTGTTGGACCAGCAGTTCTGCATTTTAGGTGAGGGCCCACCCACCATCTGGAACATCAAAGGGAAGTGGAGTTTTATTTACCTTACCCATTGCTCACCCACCGGCTGCTGGGTTAACAATGTGTAAGGTAAATAAAACTGCCTTTTAACAGTACCCTAAACACACACACGCAAGGGTGAGTTTACATTTTTCCTAGAGTTCAACTTTACCATGTTTCTATAAGCCAGTAGGTACAGAACAAAACTGTGCAATAAAAGACAAAGGAAAAAGCGCACAGCCGCCCTAGCATAAAACCGTTTTATTAGATAAATGCAACAAACTCAAGTTAAGGATCTGCGCATGGACTGGTAAAGTTTTTCTTTCTCTACAGACTAAAACTGTCAGGTTACAAAACAATTGAAAATCATACATGCACAGGAAAAGTACAAGTCACACTGAACACACTGAGGGTTGATTTACTAAAGACAAATAGACTTTGCTCTTTGCAAGTGCGCTTGCACGCATTTTCCCCAAAGCCTAGTGAATGAGGTAAAGCTTCACTTTGTAAAGATTACCCAATCAGGTGTAAGGAAGATAAAAAAAAATTCTTGAACATGATTGAGTGATGGAAACCAGCAGAACTTCACCACATTCACTAAGCTCTGGGGAAAATAAGTGTAACTGCACTTGCAAGGTGCACAGTCTATTTGTCTTTAGTAAATCTTTGTGTAACTGTGTACAGCTTATTACAATAATTAAAATGATTATCATTGACAAAACTATTACAGGTGCATGTTCCTTCTGCAGCCTTCTGCTTTATATACTAGCTTTGAACCTCATCTAGTAAAGGTGAGGTGAAATGCAGTAAAGTGAATTGAAAATGTATTCAGTTTAGCAATCCCAACCTGTGATTTTAAAAAAAGCTTCTCTGTATCTTTGAATGTTTGAAATTATTACATTACTAAATCAGGCCCACCATATCTGTTTACTACATTAGAGATTTCTAGGGAAAAATCTCCATAGCTTGGGACTTTCAATGGACACCAGTATCAGTTAGCAAATAATGTTTATACTACCAATGCAAGTATGATGTATTTTGTTTTATTTCCAAATTAAATTCATGTAAAGTGCTGAGTAGCCTGGAAGTATAAATCTCTAGTATTTCTTTGGTTGCCTTTAAAAGCAAGTTGGTTTGATTTTGATTGGCTGATTTTGACATTGATACAACACGGACAACAACAAGAATGCAACTGTGATTTATCAACATAGGCACTTATGAAAAATACATGCTGTATGCTTTGGAAAATATTTGTCCTGTGTTAAGAATATGCTGCTTTTATGGAAGTATCCTGCATGTTTACAAAAGCTACATTTATTTCCCTAGTTGATTTATTAAGTAATAATCTGAAAGAATTCAACTATTTATTTTATGTACAACTCTGTAAAAAGAAGCAGAACATGAACTGTAGGTTGTACTTTAGTAGAAAAAAATATATTTTTTAAATATTTTATTTTATTATTATTTATTTTGATATTATTATTCTCATACTGATTTATCAAATCACATTTAGAGAATTATGCAGATGCAGCTAATTTCTGAGAGCAGGAAGTATTTAGCTTTCGGGGAAAGTTTTAAAAAATGACAAGTCAACTGGAATATGTCTGTGCAGCATCAGCTCCTATTTACTGAGAGTATGAATAATTGTAATATCTGTAAAATGAAAGTCTCCTGACCTAGTGTGTTACCATGCACACATTGAGAATATTAATATGCTTTATATGCGTGTTATTTCTTTTCAACTCCCCTGGAGCCAATTGTGATGGAACATTTGTATGTGTTAAAACTAAGTTATAGTAATGATAAATCATCTGTACTTTCCAGTAATGATTTTGATGAAGCATAAATTAAGAAAATATAATTTTTCAAATGGCAAAGAATGGTACAATAATAACAGATTCACAACTGATAAATATTACATTTTTAACATTGCAACTGTAATTTGTTTTTTTTTTTTATCTATTGCACAGTTTTACTATTTAATGGCACACAAAGTAGAACACAGTGTTAGCACTGTCATACACTATTGTTTATTAGATAACTTTAAATAGGTCTAGGCCAACCACACTTATATAGTTTATATCCAAAAGCCTTAAACACTTTTCACCTAACATTTATTCCATATTTAAAGTAAAGTAATTTTCTGTTTTCCCCATATGTACAGCAGCATCTTTGCTCAATCTGCAAAAAAAGCAGCAAAGAAAAAATAAATAAATAAATAACCATTTGAGTTAAGAACTGCTCCTATTAGAAGGATATTGGTCTCTAAAGGCCCATCGCTGAAATATTTCATACACAGCAAGTCTTTCACATGATTAGACCATAATTAATCAGATTTTGCAACAATCCCTCAATGTTTGGTGAGCCATATAAAACAATGCTGTATATTATTAGTGAAAAGGGTTGATGCTTCCCATCCCGTGCATTGTAGAGATGCACGCAAATAAAAGGAATAATTTTATCTATTTCATTTTAGACAGAAATCCTCTATTTACTAATATGTCAGGTCTCAAACCACCATAACACATCCTGTCCAGAACAATTTTTAGTTTGCTTCTATTGGTTTTTACTTTTCATGTTTGTTATTCCTTCTCCTTACTATTAGAAGGTGGGATGAGATTTAGGTAAACTCATTGATTTTTTGGTCTTTCTTTTTTCCACTAACAAAGTAGATTGCAGTAATTTGTGGAGAAAATATCACAAAACTATTGACTTGAAAGAAATATGTGCTATAGTACTTACAATTTTCTCTTAGCCCACTTGCAAAGCCCCACAATTACCTGTTTAGCTTTCCAGTGAAGTCAGCCTAATGCAGCTGATGTTGAGGCAATGCTGCTGCACTGCCCTGAATTCAGAACAGAGTTGCCACTCTCAAGTAGAATGTGTCTGCTTGCACTACAGTAAGATGAAAAATGTTTTGTGAGGGTGTTGCTATAGGCATTGTCACTGCTGCTTCACAAGCTTGGCCACAAATAATCCTGCTCATTGCTTTCTAGATTGACAGAATTGCCTCTGTTACGGAAGCCTTCCCACTGTTAAGCCGGCCATACATGGGTTGAATCCCAAAATAATTTTCTTTCAGGAATCAGAAATGTTGTGTGTTTTGTTATCATCCAATGGTGCCAAACAGTTTTAGCACCACTTAAAAACATCTGTAAAAAAATTATCACACCTAAGCCTATGCCCTAACCATTGATCTTTCCTTACAATTGAACCCAGAGTCTACCCCACCCTCGGCAACCTTCAACCTTAACTCAACCAATATATTGGTCTTCTACACAGATATCCATTATATGTTAAACTATCATGCTGATACTAGTGACAATAGTTTTAAAATATACATGATGCCAAACCTTTTTTCATTAGTTTCAGATAGAGAAGGGAAGTTAAAAGTCCCTATCGGTTTATTTTTTACTGCCCGTGTTCCACTGCAGAGATTTCCCTTCACTTTCTGTCTTACAGACCTAACAGGAAATGAAAGGAAATCTCTCAAGGGGAAGAAAATGTCCATCCTAAAGGGCTGACATGTGAACAGGTTTACCCACAGAATGGTTTTCCTGTAGCTCTTGCCCTGATAACAACTTCATTTTTTTCTTAATTTCCTTTTCTTATCCCACTCAGTGACAATAGTCAGCAGGTCAAACAGAGTGTGAATCTCCCCAGCCAAGACACAGACAGCAAAAAAATAAATTGACCAAGGTTCTAACTCTTCCCTACCATATCCAAAAGGATAAAAACTGTAACTGCACAATAAAAATGCCAAACTGCCCGCAGTAAAATTCAGTCTACAGTTGATCAGTTGTGCAATTGTTCTAATGAAGGCTACGCAAACGTGGGGAGAACATGTGAAATCCATACTTTGACGATCCTGATGACTTTTAAATTCAATATCTCAGTGTTGCATTGAGACATTATGCTTCAGTTTGATATGTTATACTCATTATAATTCGACCAAGCCTTCAATTTCACCTCATGTTGCTACAGAAAATAATTTTTGTGGCCGGGAATCTTCTTTTCTTTTCAGGTCAGAGCTCATGCATATCTCTTTCTATAAATTGATTTGCTCGCAGGATTCTCCCATCATTAATTAGAAATTAGTTAACTTTTCAAAGGATTTCCAACATACCAATCATTCAAATTTGATGGCCACATGAAAATCGGCCGTTGCTGCAGCCTACTAATTTCTGAAATCTGAAAGAAAATTCTTAGATACGATTTTTCGTAAGAAAATTTTTTTTGAATTTGAACTATGTATGATCTGCTTTGGCTGCAGTGTCTAAGGGGGGGACTGTTTGAGACATAAATGAAAGAGGATTTGGCTCAGTCATGGAAATAAAGAAGGATTTTTGATACTTTATGATGCTTATAAATCATAAGTTAACGTAATATCATGTGTTACTTGTTTAGACTGTCATACAGGAGCCTTCAGTTTTACTTTAATTTTGCTGGCCCCAGAGTGTTCAGACTGATACTAATTTCCAAGATCCCAAATACACTGTTACATTGTTGCATATTATGGAAAAAAGCTCCATATAATTTATGTCTATTGTGGAATAAAATCATGGTTCATACCTTAATTTATTTTATCATTTAATTCTTGTTCTCTGATAAGGTTGGTGGCACCATGTTTAATATCTAAGCCACTCACACATAAAGCACTGAACAACGGATCAGTGCAATATATCAAACTAAAGCATAATGTCTCAATGCAACACTGAGATATTGAAGTTGAAAGTCATCAGGATCCTAAATCATGGTTTTCACATGTTCTCTCCACTTTTGCATGTCCTTCATTGAACAACTACACAACTGATCAACTGCATACTGAATTTTACTGCCGTCATTTTGACATTTTTATTGTGCAGTTACAGTTTTTATACTTTTGGATATGGTAGGGAAAAGTTAGAACCTTGGTCAAATTTATTTTGCTGTCTTTGTCTCGGTTGGGGAGATTCACACTCTGTTTGACCTGTTGACCATTGTCACTGAGTGGGATAGTGAACTGAAATTCAAATACAATTTTAGTTGTTACCAGGGCAAGAGCTACAGGAAAACCCTTCTGTGGGTAAACTTGTTCATGTGACAGCTCTTTAATATGGAAACTTTCTTCCCCTTGAGAAATTACCTTTCATTTCCTGTTGCGTCTGTAAGACAGAAAATGAAGGGAAGTCTCTGCAGTGGAACATGGGCAGCAAAAAATAAACTGATAGGAGCCTTTAACTTCCCTACTCTATCTGAAACTAAGAAAAAAAGTTTTGGCATTATGTTTACTTTAAAAAGTTTGACACTAGTATCAGCATGATAGTTTAACAGATAGTGGGTATCGGTGTAGAAGACCAATGTAATAGTTGGGTTAGGGTTTATGGTTGCCGAGGGTGGGGTAGACTAAGGGTTATATTGTAAAGGAAGAGGAATGGTTAGGGCATAGGGTTGGGTGTGATCATTTTGTTTACAGATGTTTTTAAGTGGTGTTAAACTGTTTGATCAAAAAACCAGTAGCAATTTTAATTTCATGAAAACTAAAATACTGGGCTTTTTATTTGACATCCTCCAAAACTTTCTTCTGAGCATTTTTGTAATTAATGTATAAGACGTTAACCTCTAATTTAATAATTTAAATATATATATGCTATATATCGTCCTAAGCGATAGATAGAAAAACCCACATTTATGATCCCATATAGTTTTTTTTTTTTTTTTACATTTTATGAAGAAGAAGAATAATAGAGACTTCAAGAGAACTGACCCTTTTATTGGCAGCAGACACCTTGCAGAGCAGTACGGGCAGCCTGGGATTACAGAATTGATGTTGCTGACTATGTTAGAGTCCAGTGCCCTTATGTAACTGTCATCCTCTTTCCATTTGAAAAGACTCAGTGCTTGAGTTACAAAAATAGGATGTTAAAGATTTGGAATGTTTGCCAAGTTTAAAGAGAATTGAAACCTTTGAATTCAAAGGGGCTGTCCCGCTTACACTACTGTACATTTTCTCAGGCAGAAAACGAATGTGAGGACATGCAAGAGACATTTATACCAGGAAAACAAGACCATTTCTGAGGTCGCTTTTTGTGTTACCAAGTTACGGAACATTGTTCTGAATGATCGACTGTGAAATCACGGTGTTACTGGGTGTGCTTCACACAACCACAACGTAAAACCAGAGCTCATCTTTAGGACCATTCTTTCTAATAATGTATTCTGTTTTGCATCACTGGCTGTTTATGCTGTTTTGCCTCACTTAGTCTGAATTGTATTTCCGCTACCGTGGTGAAAATTAAAATAACTGCATGTGAACCAGGGAAATGACTGGTTACCATGAAATGAGAGATTAATACTTATGATGTGTCAAGGAAAACTTTTGAGATGAGCTGTAGTAGGTCATTCTATGGGATGATCTTACTATCACTTATGGATTCTATGCATGGCATAAATAAAGGGATGTACATTTAAGGAAAGAGCAGATAATGCTAATTCTTTTATTCTACACAATTCAGGCACACAATCTGTAACATTATAATGTCATGGGTATATTTAATAATCCATTTCTATGTACACCTTTCATTGTTTATACTGTACCCAAGTAGGTTAAAGTTAGAATTTACAATACATGTAGAATTCAGATTTCACAATTCAGGTGCACTGCTACTGTTTGATATAGTTTAGTTTACACTTTAATATTGAAATGATTCATTTACTTGTCAATTTTTCATTTCCAATCAATAATAAACTTCTTTTTTATTTTCTAACTGTTGATATTTTATCTGTTTAGCTGTATTTTTTATTTTTTTTATTTTGCACTGTTGAAACTTTAAATATTTCCATTGATTTATTGTACTTAAAGTATATAGATTTTTTTATAGCATAACTCTGTGTGATCATAATAAAAAATATACTTAGCAATCATTTTTGCCTTAGCACATAAATATACTGAATATATTCACAGTTGTAGTCCACAGTCCTGTGCCTGGAATTCCAAGCACAAACATCGTTCCAGCACCTCTCATTCATAACAACTCTATTTGATTAGGCAGCAATACAAGCTTTCCAAACACTAGTCTAGTGACTGTTTACCATGGTTCTCCCTTTGAAGCTTGGACATTGCCTGCCCATTGCAGTTAATATGTAAACTAATAAAATCAAGTTTCCAAAACCTTTAGCCTTAAAAGGATTACCAAAAAGCTTTGCGTTGGTTCACAAATTAGCCCATGTTTGGTGGAAAAAAAAAAAACGAGAACATTTAAAACAATAGAATTTACATCATTCTAGTGAACATGCAAATACAGAATATAAATGTATAGGGATATTAAGTGTTTTTTTTTTTTTATTTGTCACGTAAAAAATGGCTAATTAATACAAGTTTTTCTATTGGTAGATGTGCAAAAGCAACCGTTCGTGCGTATAAGCAACCCTGCTACATTTCTGCTAGTAAGTATCAAAATAATAGATATTACCTTGCTTTATTTTTTAGGTAAATAAAACAGATAATTTAAATAGAGACGCGAATTATTCTAAATAGAGTGTCTATTTTAAATATAAAATAAATATAACACAGATAGATAGATAGATAGATAGATAGATAGATAGATAGATAGATAGATAGATAGATAGATAGATAGATAGATAGATAGATAGATAGATAGATAGATAGATAGATAGATAGATAGATAGATAGATAGATAGATAGATAGATAGATAGATAGATAGATAGATAGATAGATAGATAGATAGATAGATAGATAGATAGAAAAAATGGATAAAGTGAGGCAACATGATTTTATCAGTCCTGTCAATAGAGTACCTATTTTAAATATAAAATAATTATAACACAAATAGATATATAGATAGATAAATAGATAGAAAACATGGTAAAGTGGGGCAACAGGATTTTATCAGTACCGTCAAACAGGATTTTATCAGTACCGTCAATATAGTGTATATTTTAAATTTAAAATAAATTTAAAATAAATATAACACAAATAGATAGATAGATAGATAGATAGATAGATAGATAGATAGATAGATAGATAGATAGATAGATAGATAGATAGATAGATAGATACATAGATACATAGATAGATACATAGATAGATACATAGATATTTGGTGAATAATTAAACACCATTCAAGATTTAAGCCAATAGTGTAAATTTCCTTATGTTATAAAAATATATAAAATATGGCCATTATACTTAAAGGAATATATATATATATATATATATATATATATATATATATATATATATATATATATATATATATATATTCCTTTAAGTATAATGGGCATATTAGTTAATACCCATGAAGTTTTATTTTGTTTCTTAATTTTAAATTTATGAATTTGTATTGCACCCTGAAAGCCATTCAGTTAAAAAAAAAAAAAAAAACACCGTAGCTTTGTTTGTTAGTCAACATTGTGATTAATAGAACTTCTTAAAGAGTAAAGTAATTACAACCTCCTCTACTTCCAGAGTGATAAATATCTCACTTATAATAGATTTACAAACAGGCAGGTTATTAGCATAGATTTATACAGTGATGTATGTTTTGGAAAACATTAACCAAATCTCATTGAAGCAACCACTCAATAAAAAGCGTTAATGATTCCTCTCCACCTTTAAAAGGTGTGTGTATGAGTGCACAAAGTTTTGTCTCTCCAGATTTATTTAAGTGAAAAGAAAGTGCTTCACATGCAATTAACTCCGACTTCTTTACTGTGGCGTGAAAACAGGACAGACACTGCTTATTCAGGACTTAGACAAGAAGGAGTTAACAGCAACAGGCAGGAAAAAAAAAAAGATCCAACAAATAAACACAGCTAAAAAGTATATTCTTGGCAGCAAACATCATGGCAAAGTCCGCGTTGTCACTTACCATTTTGCTGACATCTGCTTTCATTGAAATGTTGAGATTTTAGTGGTTTTAATTTTCTCTCATTTGGTTTAAATCACCCATATCTGTGCTATGAGTTCAGGACAGAACATTTCCCTCCCTCCTGCATCTCTGGAAGCATGTCTGACACAGCTTAGGCTCTGGATGGATGGGTGTAGTGGATAGACTTGAAATGTGTATTCCTTTTCTAGGCACAAATGTTTGAAGAGCTCAACCTATTGAGGAGGGTTTGTTTTATTTGATACTGGGGTTGGATGGTAGTACCATTCAGAGGCACAAAAGTAATTGCATCACAGGAGGGACTGGGTGGAGTTCTAGCTGTGTGTGTCTGTGTAAGGGGGGGGGTGATACTGAAAGAGGAAGACAGATGGGGAACACTAGTATAGGTGATGGTTTTGTAAATATACTGTTGGGAGAATGAGCTCATGTCAGCTCCATAATTCCCGGTTGACTGAGCCATATGCTTGTCGGTCCAGACACTGTTAATCTTATTTGCATGTCTTTTACTGTAATAGCCAATAGGGTCAAAGAGATAGTATTGCTTGATGACATGAAAAATATGTTTGAAAAATGCTGTGAGCAAAAGATAAGGTAAAGAATCGCCAGCAGAACCCGATAAGATACTGGCTGTCTTGATCCTCTGGTGCAAGTTTGAAAGTAAAAGCTAACAATTGCTTGGCACGTGTGGCAACCATAGCTCCCAACTGTCCCTGATTTCGAGGAAGCATCCATGATTTGGGACAAAGTCCTCCTCATTTGTTCCTCATTTTGGTCTAAACTCTATAGTTGTATAAGAAGTGCACTTTTTGGCTATTAAAAAAATGTTTCCCAGTGCTAAACCTTTCATCCAATTTCTAACTGTATTTGTAAAATTTAAAAAGCCAATATGAAGAAATAGTAGTGTTAAAAAAAAAAAAAAACTTGGGGGGGGGGGGGCAGGGGTGTGTCCTATTCCTATGCATACATACTTTTGCTAATAGGTGCCCCTTATTCCCATCTCAAAAAGTTGAGAGGTATGGACACCATTGGTGTTTTTAAATTAGCCAACATAAAGTAAATTCCCTCTGTAAATTTTTTGCTCTGATTAGAAATATTTTGGTGGGCGGTGGCAGGATCGCTAAAAATTGTACCTGTTCCAGGTCACTCGCTGGATAAATGAGGGGTAGGTCCCTCACTGACGGATGTCACTCACCAGCAAGACAGCGATATCTCACTCATCCAGCCAGCGAGAGAGACCAGTGCAAAGGGGATATTTCTCTACCCTGCATAGCAATCCTGTCGCCGGTGAGGATCGAAAGTTTGTGTATAACAGAAGGTTGAGCTCTTGCAGAATATTCTTCTCAGTCAAATTTTAAACAAACATAAGGCTATATGTGTTACAATGCCCAGACTTCCAAATAATTAAAAAAGAAGAAGGGGACTTTTAAGCGAAGAAACTCAGAGCGTCAGACCACATAATTTTTAGAATATAAAAAATATTTATTATATCGAAAAATATTGCATCGAAGAACTGGACTATTAGGTATCATGTTCCCAGATCTGCCATAAAAACGATTAAAAATAATATAACATAAGAAATGTATCCGTGTCCACCGAAACTGATCACCTACATTATTCAATGTTTGATATGAACAGGTATCACAGCGTTTAAACATGGCTCCTTTTCCAGAAAAAAATGGGATCGTGCCAGCAGGTACAAAACCTAGCATTTATAGTTTCTTTCAAATATAATAGATAGTACTTTCCTATTAGCAATATTACTATCATACATGGGGGACGACTTCTTGGACATGGCCATGCCAAGTCTCAACACAAATGGGTCTCCCCACTACAGTAAAACACCAGCTAGGCACACAATTAACCCCTTGATTGCCCCTGATGTTAACCCCTTCCCAGCCAGTGTCATTAGTACAGTGACAGTGCATATTTTTAGCATTGATCTCTGTATTAGTGTCACTAGTCCCCAAAAAAGAGTCAAAAGTGTCAGTTAGTGTCTAATTTGTTTGCCGCAATATTGCAGTTAGGTTAAGGCATGGACCTGTGTCTCTGCATTGCAGGAACACAGGATCAATGCCTTCCTTACTTTTTACATAGGCAGATCGCCGTTTTGCCTGTGTCCTGAACGACCTGCTGATTAGCTCCCACTGTGTAGAATTACAGCAGAAGTGAGCTTCCAGTGATGCAAACTCGTGCCTGATCCCGGAAATGCAGGAATATATGTGATCCTGCGCGGCTGACCTGTAGCAGCAAAACTGCTATAGGGCGGTCGGCAAGTGGTTAAAAATTCCTTCCTTCTTAGGATCGCAGGCTCAGACATTGCTATCAGGCAAGTCAAGGGCACTATGGACTTAGCAATGGGCTTAGAAATTATCTCTATAAGGAAAAAGCCCAAATTCAGACATAATGGAGTGGATTTACTAAAGGCAAATAGACTGTGTTCTTTACAAAGGGAATTTGTTCCAGAACTTAGTAAATGAGCAGAAGCTCTGCTGACTTCCATCATCCAATCATGTGCAAGCAAAAATGCAATTTCTTTATTTTCCATGCATGTGATTGGGTATTCTTTGCAGAGTGAAGCTTTACCTCATTTAATAAGCTCTGGAGCAACTGCAAGTGCAGAGTGCAACTGAACTTTGTCTATTTGCCTTTAGTAAATCATCCCTACTGTCTGTGTGTACAAAGCTGTCTAAGGATGGCTCTGTACTTTGCAGTTATCGGGGAAACAGCCTCAGAATTCTGTTTATACAGTGATATCTTCAGACAACACTGGGTTTGCAAATCTGCTCGTGATTGAATATACTTTGCAAATTGAAGCTTTATGTAATTTACTAAGCTCTGGAGCAACTGCACTTTGCAAAGTGCACAGCCTTTTTCTCTTTAGTAAATCCACCCCATTATTTTTAGTTTTGAATATAGTGGGGTGGGTTTCGAATATCTATCAGGTTTTTATTTCTATATGTGACTCCATTGGGGAAATTTGGCCTCACTGTTTGTCTCAATGATACCCCTGTATTCCCTGGACAAGAAATGAGGGAATAGGGTCACCTGAACAGGAAGGCCCAGACAGCTATAAAAACCTCACAGAGGTTCAAGTCTTTCCCCACTGTACTAATAATGTGCTGTTGATGTCTGTATTACCACGAGAGACATTTCCTAATGCTTTATTTTCCTAAAACAACAATCTTTGCTGAAGTTTGGCTTTAAGGGATATTGTGTAAGTCAAAAAGCTGACAGCCTTTGGCTTCCCTGTAACAAAGAATGAGACTAACTTTATGACACATTGAGTATTCTACTATTTATTGTCCTTGATTTGCATAGGGCTCATTTGATATTTCAAGTTTGTTACTCATCAAAGTGTATGTAAAAAGTAGGGGTGGTTAAGACCCACTTGTCGGAAAAGTGCAGGGTATCTATAGTCCTTTTATTGGAGCATTACTTACAGGATTTTGTACTCCTACTTTGTGATTTAGAACAGCAGTAGATAGGATAAGTTTTTTGTTAAAGGCCCAGTTTGGCATTAGGAGTTTGTTTTACGCTAGCTCCGTTTATTGTTAGTGTTAGAGGTTTATAGTATTAGGTAAAGGTTGAGGCCTCATACACACTAGATGTTCCTTTTTCTGCTGCTCCTAGGGGCGTTTGGCATTTTTTTTACCCTTGCAATTATACGCCCCTGCATGTGACCCCTAATGACGTCAGAGAATGATTAATATAAATTGATGGATTTTTTGATATTACATCTACTTAGGCTTTTTAGCCTCACAACCAGCAGCTTCACATTATATTTGTTTTTGGTCATATTTTTAATTAGTCACTTATTTTAGGATGCACAGGTAGTGGACATATATTAACAGTTATATATTCCAATTTTATTTTGCCCCTGCATGTTAGCCTATTTTTCCATGCACACATAGGCTTTTAAAGAGACAGGAGCGTTTAGAGGCATAAAAAACCCTTGACGTGCTTAAACACATGTAAACGAACCTAAATGCGCCTAAGTGCTACGCATGTTTAGCACGTGAACAATAATTAATTTTAATGGCCAGAATAAATTAATTTTCTTGCCAAATAAATGAGTTAACTCCCAAAGGCTTGATGTGCATAAATATGCCTAAACATGTTACACAAGTTTACAAGCCTCAAGCATTTTTTGCTGCCAAAACTCCTCTGCCTGTCTAGGAGAATTAGCAAAATGTCCAGTGTGGATGAGGCCTGAGGGTTAAGTTTACTGTTAAGGTTAGAGTGTTGAATTTTAGGTTTTTGTAGGAGAAGAGGCTATGTATCAAAGGTTTAGGAGTTGGGTCAATTGTTTGGGTTAAAGGAGGATGGTTAAAGTGAAGCTCTACCCAAAAGGGGATGCTCCACTTGTTCGTACCCCCCACCCCTCCACTGCCACATTTGGCAAGTTTTGGGTGAAGGGGGAAGCAGGTACCTGGTTTTGACAGGTACCCGCTCCAACTTCCTGGTAAGATCGCTGCATGGCAATCTGCATCATGTACAGCCACTCTTCCTTCCCCCTGCTGCCTTCTGGGACCTGTGTGTGTCCTAGAAGGTGACGGGACCATTCAGAAAGTGTAGAACGGCTTGCACATGCAGAGTAGGAAACTG
This sequence comes from Pelophylax lessonae, assembly GCF_965119305.1. Lineage (NCBI taxonomy): Eukaryota > Metazoa > Chordata > Amphibia > Anura > Ranidae > Pelophylax > Pelophylax lessonae. Next base: position 115,593,462 of record NC_138779.1, read on the forward strand.
GCTGTGAAGCCTGAAGGATTTACTGCCAGCCACCCAAAGCTGATGAAGGAATTGGCTTGGGGGTGCCAACATTGAGGGATCCCTGGACAGGTAAGTGTCCTTATATTAAAAGTTACAAGCTACAGTATTTTTTAGCTGCTGACTTTTCATTTTTATTTTTTTTTACAGGCTGTAACTCCGCTATTGCTGTTTGTGTCTATACTGGGGAAATTCACCCTTTATATTTGTCCTGGTGACCATTGACATCAAGACAAAAACTGATGGGAAATTCAAAAAAATGACAGTTGTCACTGGTGCACATGGTTAGACAAAATCTTCCAATAGGGACATCTTTTTCTGTGTCAGCTGTCTAAGAGGAGGTTTCTCTCATTTTAAAGTAATTTCCTCTCACTAAGGCCCCTTTCACACATACGGTCCGTTCAGTTCATCAGTTCATTCACGTCAAAATGTATCAGTTTTTCATCCGTTTTTTTTCATCTTTTTTTTCACCTGTTTTTCATTCATTTTCCATCCGTTTTTTTCATCTGTTTTTAATCCGTTTTTTACATCCACTACCAATGCAAAAACAGATGAAAAACGGACCGTTTGTCATTTTTCTTCTGATCCGTTTTTTTGACAGATGAAAAATAGGGCATTCATCCGTTCCAAAAAACAGACATTGACAGAAACGGATGAAAACAGATATTAACGGATGATCATCAGTTGTCATCCGTTTTTACATAGAGATGCATTGATGTCCGTTTTTCATCCATGAACGGATGGATGAAAAACAGACAAACGGACCGTATGTGTGAAAGGGGCCTTACTGTTGCTTCTTCAGGACAGGACATGAAAGTCAACAGTACACAGGAATGAAAAAGAAAGCCTTATAGGGGTAGTAAATCTTCCCTTCTCTATCCACAACTGAAAAAAAAAATAAAGATTTGGCTAAGTTTACTACTTGAGTTTTAGGTTAGAGGTTAAGTGTTGGGGGAGGTTTAGTGAGTGTTAAGTGGTTGTTGTAAACCCTCCCATATACAGTACCCAGTGAAGCGACTGGCCTCATGTCATACACAAAGATGACACAAATCCCCCTACATACGTTTACCTTTCTGTCTGCAGTCTTCTCTTCTTTACAGCAGTTCAAATTTTTGGATAGTTACTGCATGTGCCCAAAGAATGAGGTCAGCTGACTGCCTGAATATACTGAATGACCAGGTTATTCCATCAATGGATTTTTTCTTGCCTGATGGCACGGGCATATTCCAAGATGACAATGCCAGGATTCATCGGGCTAAAAGTGTGAAAGAGTGGTTCAGGGAGCATGAGACATAATTTTTACATATGGGGAAGGAAAAGGCGATTGTGTTTGTGTTATTATTCAATATAAATAATGGGTACCCTCATCTCAATTAATTTGATAGTGTAAAAGCAATATTTGCCAAAGCCTGGAGAGAAAGGGACCAACTCCTGAAGAATGGTATATACCCGCGAAACTCGTTGGGCAGGACCATGTTGCAGTCATCTGCTCTTTTTTCTATGTGAAATGGTACCATAAAAATCCCTCCCCCCCCCCCCCCCATTTCACCCCCCAATTTGTCCTAGCCTGTTGGTCCCTTCCTCTCCAGGCTTTGGCAAATATTGCCTTTACTCTCTCATTTTCACACATGGATTGGCTACCACAGAGCCCAGAACTCTCCCATCATCAATACAAGATCTTGGTGAAAAATGAATGCAATACTGGACAGAAATAAATCTTGTGATATTGCAGAAGCTTATCAAAACAATGCCCCAGCGAATGCGTGCCGTAATCAAAGCTAACAAAATATTAGAGTGTGTGACCTTTTTATTTGGTGGCGACTTTTTTTGGCCAGGTAGTGTATATTGCAACTTACCAATCATTACATGTGGTGGCTGCATTCGTTTTCCTTTTTTAGGCTTTATTGCCTCCATTTTTACCAGGTGATCTGGCCAATAACGCAACTCCTGTATAAGAGTGCCTACACTCTAGATCAGGGGTGGGAAACCTTTTTTTCTGTCAAGGGCCATTTGGGTATTTAGAAAATTGTTCAGGGGCTGTACAAAATTATCAACTTAAAAACGTGCCTGTTATATTTGGTCAAACATTTAATTAACTCACCCCTAATGTGATGGCTGCAACTGCTTCTCTTTGGTGAGGTGTGTGATGTTAGCTGGTATTGATGATGTTGCTACTTGCAATTGGTTTTCCAGGTTTGCGTCAGTCAGTCTGGAGCGCAGTGGACTCTTTGTGGTGGTAAGTTTTGAAAAGAACTGCTGGCGGGTACTGCTGGTTGGTACTGCTGGCTGGTACTGCTGGTGGGTACAGCTGGCCAGTACTGCTGGCTTGTACTGTGCTGAGGGTACTGCTGTGGGTACTGCTGGCTGGTACAGCTGGCTCAGGCTAGTACTGCTGTGGGTACTGCTGGCTCAGGCTGGTACTTCTGTGGGTACTGCTGACTCAGGCTGGTACTGTGCTGTAGGTACTGCTGGCTGGTACTGCTGTGGGTACTGCTGGCTCAGGCTGGTACTGTGCTGTGGGTACTGCTGGCTGGTACTGCTGGCTCAGGCTTGTACTATTGGCTGGTACTGCTGTGGGTACTGCTGGCTCAGGTGGGTACTGCTGTGGGTACAGCTGGCTCTGGCTGGTACTGCTGGCTCTGGCTGGTACTGCTGGCTCTGACTGGTACTGCTGGCTCTGGCTGGTACTGCTGTGAGTACTGCTGGTTCTGGCTGTTACTGCTGGCTCTGGCTGGTACTGCTGGTTCTGGTTGGTACTGCTGGTTCTTGCTGGTACTGCTGGCTCTGGCTGGTACTGCTGGTTCTGGCTGGTACTGCAGTCTCTGGCTGGTACTGCTGGCTCTGACTGGTACTGCTGTGTGTGCTGCTGGCGGGAAATGCTGGCTAGGAGAAGTGTAGGTGCGCCACGCTGGAGAGGCGATGTTTCCTGTATTGGTCACAGGCAGAGTGCATTTGATATCACTCCACCTGTGACTCACTCAGACTGTCAGAACAGAGCTGGAATTATACAGGAAGCATCGGCTCAATTCTGACAGATCAGCTGAGAGACACAGACTCAGCTGCATGGGGACGGGACCAGATGACTTTGTGGGCAGCAGGTTCCCCACCCCTGCTCTAGATGAAGGAGCGCAGAGACATCTTTGGACAGCAGCATTGTCTGTCTTGGGTGAGGGGAGTGTTAGATGTACTAGTAAAGTTAAATACGCTAACAAATTGAAGTCAAACTCCAGTTACAGTAAACATTTTTTTTTCCTTTTGGGATACCGGTTTTACATAAATAAATAAAAGCGTCCCTGTCAGTCCTATTCCTGTAACTCCAAGAGAAAAAAAAAAACGTACTGGCTGGATCATCAGATGAAAATAGAAAAAAAGAAAGCTTAAAAAGGAAATGAATGTAGCCATCAGATTTAATAATCTGCAATATAATAAATATTTGCTTTTAATATTGTTTTAATATATAATGTATCTGAAATATTCTGTGTTGCAGTGAAATAATCTTTCTAGAACATACTTGTACGTGACCATTCTCCGGCTACGTTTCTTATTTAGCTTTGTATGTCAATCAGCATGATGTTGTAGATTGTAGAGTATGTTGCTGTAGACAAAGAATTTTAGATTGACAGAATCTGGAACATTACCTTCTTTACCATTACAAGCAATGTAGAAAAAAGTTTTCATTTGGTTCTTGTTTGCTGATTTCTCTTTTAAAACAATATCTACATTTTCTCTTATAGTTATGCTATATAATCCTTATATGTAGATAACACAATAGAACCACCATGGCTTTTAAGACAGGTGTGCTAGGAACAAATATGTGTTTCAATTGTAAAGCGTGAGCAAAGAAAATGTGAGAATTAGACCTTTTCTTTCTAGTAGTGTCTATTCTTCTCGAGCCATGGCTGTTTTCACAGATGACAACCTTTGAATAATGAGCAAGTTTTTGGTCAGGTTCCAGATAACATTTGAAAAGGCACAATCACAGAGGGAGCACCTGGTTACATACCCAGGTGCAAAAATGATTTTATTTATTTTTCAGAACAGGATGTTTCTAAAATAGTTGGCTAATACAAATATTACAAGGAGACAGGAGGTTTGAGGGACACCCACACAAATACAAATTTAGGACTTTAAACGTCGTTACTGTTTTTGCATTTAGGTTATGTTCATTCCAGGCTGTGGATGGTAACCCCCAAATTTCACAGCAATTCTTTTATGTACTCATCAATGCTCAAGGGTCTCTGCAGAGTCACTCGGCTGGTACTTCCAGAACAGATCAGATGAGGATCATTTTAGGTCTTTAAAGGAGAAGTATGGCCAAAGCTCTTTTGGCCATTCCTCTCCTGTGTGTCACAGGAGTGCACTTATGAGGTGTGTCTAAAAAGTTTGGTGAATGGTATCAGAAAACAGACATAACAGAAGATACCTAATCATAAAATATAGTGCAGCGCAGTCTTATGAACCCCAATTAAGATGAATAAATAATCTGAATGGTAAAATCAGCAAAAAAACAATTTAAAACCAATTTTTAAAAACCAATTCATTTAAAGCAGGAGACCATAGCTTAAGATGATGTAGAACAAAGAGCGGAGAAAGATAAAGTCCACTTGTGGTCTGGTGAATAACAACTGGTGTGACTTCTGTGCTCACAACTTCCCACCACCAAGCATTATCTGCCTCTCACCTTAATAACTCGACCCTGCGGGGTCAAAAAGCATACATTTCTCCAAGGAACGCAGCATCTATTTCTCCAATAATCAAGGATCCCAGCTTCCAGCACTAAACCAGCAGGTTTTAGAAAAGCAATCCTCTACCGCAGAACATGCGACTTATACACACACACTTCCAGATACGTCCCCCAACATAAGGAATAAAAAAGGGATCTAGTGCTCTCTGTATGTATTCCCAGAATTTATTAACATAGATACGAATTACCAAAATGCAAAATAATGTAGAAAATTTCCGCGCTGATGTAATGAGTGAGAAAAAACAAATAAAATATAACAGCAGCCAGCACAAAATCAACTAACAGTGACTCAAACAAGCAATATAATACAAAAGTGCAGCGCTAAAGATACCAATATTTACAAAAATTATGAAAAGAATGTGTAGTGTCCATGGGGGCGTGTGGACATTGCGTCTGGAGTCGCCAACGCTTCATCATCAAAAGACGTCGTTTGGGCGTGCAACGTCCACACGCCCCCTGGAAGTAGCCGGCCTTTCTGTGACATACTGTTTGCTGCCTGGGATATCTGCGGGACGCCGCACCTTTTACCCTATGTTCAGCTTCTGATATGCCTGTTATCATCCGTTACATTTTTATTGAGGAGTGCTAAGCTTAACATCCCCTAATCATACTGATTCCACCACACATCTGGAGAGGCGATTCCTCCTATTTGGAAAAAGTAACTACGGAGCTCTGGAATACTTGTCTAACATCTGACCATATTGGTTTGATTATTAGCCGGGAGAGGCTGACTCATTCATTTGAGCAGCCACGGAAATTCGGTAAGCTGCTTACTATATCTGATCACAGAGGTGTCCCCCTCCTTCACTTATCCTTGGTGTCACGGGAAAGAGTTCCCTCCCTGGAATATCCTGCATGCGGATTCATCTTTACCTTACACTATTTTATGTGGGACTCATTTATTTGGACACTACCCATTCTTTTCATAATTTTTGTAAATATTGGTATCTTTAGCGCTGCACTTTTGTATTATATAGATAGGAATTGCACTTACATTGTATCCGGAGTGTAGAACATATGTGGATTGCAGAGTGTGCAGCGTGCTGGGCTGTGCCGAGTTCCTTCCTGGTTGTTTGCAGTCGTAGGATCGTGTGACCAATCCCCCGTACGCGTTACGTCCGAATGGGCCTGGACTTCTTCAGCGGGGATCAGAAGATACAATAGAAGATAAGATAACAGAAGATACAAATTACCTTTATTGGCCTTTAAAATAATGGCCATCCTTCACAACACACTTTTGGCAACGTTTATAAAACTTCTGGAAACTGTCAGCAAAGGCCTCTTTAGGAATTGATCACAGAACCGCTGTCACACATTCTTGGATTGCCACCACATCTGCAAAATGTGCTCCTTTCATGATGCTCTTTAGGTGGGGAAACAGAAAGAAGTCTGCAGGTGCTGGATCAGGGGAGTACGGTGGATGATCGAGAACAGGTACGCTGCACTGAGCCATGAACTAGTAGCACCAGGTCTCATCCCATGAGGATGGCTCACAGAAAAGATGGATCCTGGTCACACATGGTAATGAAATCTCTAGAGGTCTAGATCCTCTTACCCAAATCTTTGCAAACGATGGTGCGTACTGTGTCCTTGATAATGCCCAATTCCTCCACTATCAATCATAAAGCCAGTCGCCGATCACGTGCCAGCATTTGTCACACTTGCTCGCTCATGTCTGGGGTTTGCTTGTCAATAGAGATGTATAGAACTGTTCGCCGGCGAACTTAGCATGTTCGCGTTCGCCGCTGCCGGCGAACATATGCGATGTTCGGTCCGCCCCCCATAAGACATCATTGAGGCAAACTTTGACCCTGAACTTTACAGTCAGCAGACACATTTCCAGCCAATCAGCATACCTCCCTCCCACACCCTCCCACCTCCTATAAATAAGCAAGGGCAGCATCCATCTTAGATCATTCTGAAGCAGTGTGTGTAGTGAGAGTAGGGAGAGAGCTGCTGCTGCTGCTGCTGCTGCTGCTGCTGCTGTTAAGCTAGGGACAGTTAGTCAGTGTTCCTGGTCTTGCAGTGTTCTTGGTCCACTACTGCTGTAATATCAGCACCCCAAAAAGCCCTTCTAAGGGCTGGTATTTGTGGTTTTTTTATATATATATATATATATATATATACCTAGCGTCCCCAAAAGCCCTTTTAAGGGCTGGTAATTGAGTTGTTTCTTCTTATATATATATATATATATATATCTATATCTATCTAGTGTCCCCAAAAGCCCTTTTAAGGGCTGGTAATTGAGGATTTTTTTTATTTATATATATATACATATATATATATATAGTATCCCCAAAAGCCCTTTTAAGGGCTGGTAAGGTAATAGAGTTTTTTCCTTATATATATATCTATATATATCTATTGTACACTGCAGTTGCCTGCCCGCTGTGTGTGAGAGGCCACAGACCCACCACAGACTGTACTGTGTGCACACCACACTCATTTCGGGTGGCACAGGCACAGTACCTTGCATTTTAAAAAATATTTTTTTTTTCCTCTGTCATAATTGCAGTGAGTGCTGTGTCAGGTCCACAGAGTGCACTGTACCCACTGCAGTGCACTGCCCACCACTGATATATATACGGTGGCACAGCATCTTGTTGCAATAAATTGAAAAAAATATATATTTTTTATTATTGCAGTTGCCTGGGTGCCAGTGACTGCTGTCAGGTCCACAGAGAGTGTACTGTGCCACTGCCCACCCACCACTGATATATAAAGTGGCACAGCAGCTTGCAAAGTAAAAAAATATATATATATTTTTTAAATTGCAGTTGCCTGGGTGCCAGTGACTGCTGTCAGGTCCACAGAGAGTGTACTGTGCCACTGCCCACCCACCACTGATATATAAAGTGGCACAGCAGCTTGCAAAGTAAAAAAATATATATATATTTTTTAAATTGCAGTTGCCTGGGTGCCAGTGACTGCTGTCAGGTCCACAGAGAGTGTTCTGTGCCACTGCCCACCCACCACTGATATATATGCCTGCAAGAGAAAAAGCCAGCCGCAGAGAAGCCGTATTACTGAAAATATAATAAAAATGCTGTTTTTTAGGGGTTCTGGACATGCTACAGAGCTGAAACTTGACAGGTACACTTTTTAGACCCCCCAGACACTAAATACAAAAAATGACATGCCTGCCTAAAAAAATGCCCGCTAAATGCCTGCAAGAGAAAAAGCCAGCCGCAGAGAAGCCGTATTCCTGAAAATATAAGAAAAATGCTGTTTTTTAGGGGTTCTGGACATGCTACAGAGCTGAAACTTGACAGGTACACTTTTTAGACCCCCCAGACACTAAATACAAAAAATGACATGCCTGCCTAAAAAAATGCCCGCCACAGAGTGCACTGTACCCACTGCAGTGCACTGCCCACCACTGATATATATACGGTGGCACAGCATCTTGTTGCAATAAATTGAAAAAAATATATATTTTTTATTATTGCAGTTGCCTGGGTGCCAGTGACTGCTGTCAGGTCCACAGAGAGTGTACTGTGCCACTGCCCACCCACCACTGATATATAAAGTGGCACAGCAGCTTGCAAAGTAAAAAAATATATATATATTTTTTAAATTGCAGTTGCCTGGGTGCCAGTGACTGCTGTCAGGTCCACAGAGAGTGTACTGTGCCACTGCCCACCCACCACTGATATATAAAGTGGCACAGCAGCTTGCAAAGTAAAAAAATATATATATATTTTTTAAATTGCAGTTGCCTGGGTGCCAGTGACTGCTGTCAGGTCCACAGAGAGTGTTCTGTGCCACTGCCCACCCACCACTGATATATATGCCTGCAAGAGAAAAAGCCAGCCGCAGAGAAGCCGTATTCCTGAAAATATAAGAAAAATGCTGTTTTTTAGGGGTTCTGGACATGCTACAGAGCTGAAACTTGACAGGTACACTTTTTAGACCCCCCAGACACTAAATACAAAAAATGACATGCCTGCCTAAAAAAATGCCCGATAAATGCCTGCAAGAGAAAAAGCCAGCCGCAGAGAAGCCGTATTCCTGAAAATATAAGAAAAATGCTGTTTTTTAGGGGTTCTGGACATGCTACAGAGCTGAAACTTGACAGGTACACTTTTTAGACCCCCCAGACACTAAATACAAAAAATGACATGCCTGCCTAAAAAAATGCCCGATAAATGCCTGCAAGAGAAAAAGCCAGCCGCAGAGAAGCCGTATTACTGAAAATATAATAAAAATGCTGTTTTTTAGGGGTTCTGGACATGCTACAGAGCTGAAACTTGACAGGTACACTTTTTAGACCCCCCAGACACTAAATACAAAAAATGACATGCCTGCCTAAAAAAATGCCCGCTAAATGCCTGCAAGAGAAAAAGCCAGCCGCAGAGAAGCCGTATTCCTGAAAATATAAGAAAAATGCTGTTTTTTAGGGGTTCTGGACATGCTACAGAGCTGAAACTTGACAGGTACACTTTTTAGACCCCCCAGACACTAAATACAAAAAATGACATGCCTGCCTAAAAAAATGCCCGCTAAATGCCTGCAAGAGAAAAAGCCAGCCGCAGAGAAGCCGTATTCCTGAAAATATAAGAAAAATGCTGTTTTTTAGGGGTTCTGGACATGCTACAGAGCTGAAACTTGACAGGTACACTTTTTAGACCCCCCAGACACTAAATACAAAAAATGACATGCCTGCCTAAAAAAATGCCCGCTAAATGCCTGCAAGAGAAAAAGCCAGCCGCAGAGAAGCCGTATTCCTGAAAATATAAGAAAAATGCTGTTTTTTAGGGGTTCTGGACATGCTACAGAGCTGAAACTTGACAGGTACACTTTTTAGACCCCCCAGACACTGAATACAAAAAATGACATGCCTGCCTAAAAAAATGCCCGATAAATGCCTGCAAGAGAAAAAGCCAGCCGCAGAGAAGCCATATTCCTGAAAATATAAGACAAATGCTGTTTTTTAGGGGTTCTGGACATGCTACAGAGCTGACACTTCACAGGTACACTTTTTAGACCCCCCAGATGCTAAATCCAAAGAAATTTTTTATTATTATTTTTTTTTAATTTTTCCAACAATTGGCTCTCTATCAAAAAATTATAATTTTTAAGAACTTTTTTTTGCGTGATCCCTCTCCGGCATGCCACAGTCCAGGTGTTAGTCCCCTTGAAACAACTTTTCCATCACTATTGTGGCCAGAAAGAGTCCCTGTGTGTTTTAAAATTCGCCTGCCTATTGAAGTCTATGGCGGTTCGCCCGGTTCGCCGGTTCGCGAACATTTGCCGATGTTCGCGTTCGCCGTTCGCGAACGGCGAATTTTAGGTTCGCGACATCACTACTTGTCAACGGCTGGCCTGAAACGTATCTTATAGTCTTTTCCTTCCCACTACGAAAGCGTTTGAACCAGTCATAAATACATTTTCTGCTCACGGCTTCCATCCTGTACACTTGCACCAACATTTCATGCACCTCTGTCCCTGTTTTCCCCAATTTAAAGCAGAACTTGATTTTCAATCATTGCTCCATTGCACTGTGACCCTTCCTCTAATACTGACTACATTCAACTGCCGCAGCAGGTTTACCCTGACTGTCACATGTATTCTACGCTAGGTGGCACTTCTATCTGACCATTCCAAAAATGTTTTAAACACTCCTCGTAGTTCTGCACTCCTGTGACCCAGTATGCTAGCAGGGGACCAGATTGTCTAAATAAAATGAGCTATTATGGCTTATTCACACTCATGCATTCTTCTTTGATGCATTTTCCATTTAAAGCATACCTAAGTGGCCCAATACTTCTCTGTCTAATGGTCCTGCACTGGTGCCAGCATCTTCTTCGGTGTCAGTCTTCAGGCCTCTTCATTGGCTGGCGAGGGGTGAAGCCACTTGTGTATATGTACATGTACAGTCATTCCAGCACTCAGAGGCTGGCCCAGTGCTGTAAGCTGATCTGCACTTGAGAATATACTGAGCAATCAGGTTGGGGCATTTTATTGCAGAAGAGACGTTGCATGTCTCTTCTGCAATAACAGCCTGCCTGATCACTGTTTCTTACAGTAAAACTTCAGTTTCTGTTTAAATCAATGGAAACTTGTGGCAACACATGCGTTAACATGCTTTGACATGGAGTAGTTAGCTCTTGTGGTAGATGGGTTTATACAGTGAGTTTAGGCCCTGCCAGAAGTACATTTCAGGGCTTTTCCTGCCAACTTTTATTTAAAGAAATACAAAAAAACTATCAGCACAAACCCAATATATGTGATAAAATAACTCAACCTCAATTCACTGTGCATAAATCAGGTGTGTGAAAGTATATAAATGGTATCCGGCAGCATACACCAATCGTGTTTCACAAATCACAATAAACTATAATTCCTACCAAAATGTGATGCGCCAGAAATATAATAAAAAAGTGATGACTTTCAATACAATAAATCATATCCAGTTCATAAGGCACATAGCAATGTGTGTGCTTCCAATAAAGTGATATGAAGAGTGTCCCCGTATCCAATTGAAGAAAATCCAGTGATGAAAACAAGTTGTAAACACCAATTAGTGAATCCCTCCACCAGGTGAATTAGCCTCTCACCTTCCTAAAGGACCCAAACGGGCCAGCAATCACATGTATCATGGATCAAACTTCCAGGAAAGAGCCACACGGTATTGCACCTCGAGGGATCCTGGGACATATAAAAAACAGATGAAGAAATCTAGTGCTCTCTGCTTACTAATAAGGGTGTGCTTTATTAGAGAAAGGCAGATCAACTCACATTTGTTGGGCACTCAGCCGTGCCTGCTGTATAAGCGATGTCAGCGATCTGTTACCAGAGAGAGACTCTGCGTCGGCCACGCACGCTCCGGCCCCCTATACGCGTTACGTCGAGCGTAATGCTCCTTTCACCTGGTGGAGGGATTCACTAATTGGTGTTTACAACTTGTTTTCATCACTGGATTTTCTTCAATTGGATACGGGGACACTCTTCATATCACTTTATTGGAAGCACACACATTGCTATGTGCCTTATGAACTGGATATGATTTATTGTATTGAAAGTCATCACTTTTTTATTATATTTCGGGCGCATCACATTTTGGTAGGAATTTTATTTAAAGGAAAGCAAAAGCTCTTAAATCAATATCTTCCAACGCAGGGGGCCAGCAATACAACAAAACAACATACAAGCCTTTTAACTCTCTTTGTCAGCCTTGTGGCTCAGGCCTCGTGTCTCGGTCCTCCTGACCATCTAGCACCCATCCCCAGTGCTAGTACACAAACGCTGTACCTCTGCCAGTTCTGTGTATTTCCTCTACAACTCCCAGCTGTTCCATCTCGCATAGACTTTCTCTCAGACCTGGGCCTCTGGTTTGTGGCACCTCTGACCCTCAGGAGAGACCCTGTATCTCAACTTCTTTCTCTCAGACCTGGGCCTCTGGTTTGTTACACCTCTGACCCTCAGGTGAGACCCTGTCTCTCAACTTCTTTCTCTCAGACCTGGGTCTCTGGTTTGTGGCACCTCTGACCCTCAGGTGAGACCCTGTATCTCAACTTCTTTCTCTCTGACCTGGACCTCTGGTTTGTGACACCTCTGACCCCAGATAAGACCCTGTCTCTTGACTTCTTTCTCTCAGACTCTAGCCTCTGGTTTGGGGTACCTCTGACCCCTGGGTGAGACCCCTTATTTGCCTGTTCCATCTTGGACAGCACGGTGTAGACCTGCACCTCTTGTCTTCCTTACAATTACTGACCCTTTTGGTAGGGTGGGGAACTGACCTTTGATCCTATCTTTCCTAAAAGAACAGCACACACCCATGCCATTAGTGGGCCTGTTTTCTCCAAAACCTGGCCCAGACTGCCTTATCACATAGTGGCTTGGCCTCATCCTGCCACAAAACATTTTAATGCACTCTGAAAGTGCATTGCAATGCACAATAAAAAATGCAAAACAACACATTATTGCATACGAATACACACTGACATGCTTTTGATGCGTTTCCATTGGTTTAAAAAGAAAACACATTAGATATGACTAGGCCCTAAGACGGCACACCTTTTGCTTTAAGGCACCTGGAATGAATTTAACTGAATTCAATTAAAAGTTCAGTTGGGCTTTAAAGACTATTCCATTACATTCCTGTTCTAAAATAACAACTAAGGTTATAGCATGCTGATTGCTTTTATAGACGACTGCTAAGGGAATGTCAACTGTATATATAATCATTTCATCTGAAATAATTTTTCAGGTCATCTTTCTGTCTGAATAAATCATTATGCACAGTAGTAGGCTTTCTGTATCCTCTCAGAAAAAAAAGTACAACTCAAGCTTTAGTAGCACTCTTGGGTTCTAGTTTTTATCTGCTATTACCAGGGGATTGCATTGTGTGGTCATTTAAAAAAAAAAAAGTAGTATTATCTTGCTTTAACCTCTTCCTATCCAAAGATAATTGAAAATAAATTTTCTGACCAAATGCTAAATTTATTAACATGGCAATAGCTGTTTTTCTGATTTCGCACTGTTTTTCTAAGAATATACACGATTTCCATATGGTAGTCTGTTTCAATAAATACTGTATTCTGCATATCTTATTATTGATAGAAATATGTCTGTCTACTTTACAGACAGCAATTTTTGAATAACAGTTACCAATATGCATATTTACACCAAAATATTTTCTATTTGTGCTAATTGTAGACAACAATGGATTACAATAAAAGCTGCCGCAGGGCCCAGTCTCCAGTGAGGCCCATGGGGATGCTAAATAAGTTGTGCTATATCAGTTTGAACTTTTCAAGTGTGTCGCTGCATCCATAAGGGCTGCTGGTAAGAATTGGAACATTCGTAAAAGTATTGACTCTGCCTATCTCAGCAAGTGACCAGACCATTTACATTTTCTCCAATAACACAGTCTAGGAGATGTCTTTTTAAGATTTATTGCTTAAAGTTTTTATGACCTGCAAAGTAAAGGCATAATGTGCTAGTATGCATTGCATACTAGCACATTATGTGAAACTTACCTGCAAAGGAAGCCTTTGTTGTCACCGCTGCAGGCCGCATCCATCTTCACCCGTCTTCCTTTCAGGAGCTGCCAGTCACGGCTTGGGTGGCGTTCCTTCAGAGTGTATGTGCTGATGACGTCATCGGTTGCATAAACAGTAAATATCTCCTAAACAGTGTATGTTTAGGAGATATTTATAGTACCTATAGGTAAGCCTTATTATAGGCTTACCTAAAGGTACAAACAATAGATGGAAGTTTACTTTCTCTTTAAAGAAACTTCAACAGGAGAGGGCTTAGGGCATTGGATACTCCGAAACGATTAGTACTTAGAAATCGGACAGTCTTCTTCTTAAGCATTTGTGGGTGTTGGACAGTCTAATTCCTCACAGCTGGGGACCATGAGGCAAGTCTCTGAGCTGTCCAAGGCCTCACAACTAAACACCATGAGGAAAGTCTCTTTGGCATCTGGTTACCTTGTGCCAATTCACAACTTCTGGTACCCAGTGCAATTTCCGGAACAATACAAAATCACAGGAAACAATTTAGGTCCCTGACTCACAATTCCCCTGGACATCTGCTACCTTCCAACCTCCTTCAGACATGGTCCAGTGAGTGAGACAGTGCATCTCTAAACCAGATCTCTAGTGGTGCGATCCTGCAATCAGCTTCTAACAAGGTCCACTCAGGGCCTCATCCCTGACACCGCTAAGGGCTCTAAACATCTGCATAGTCTATGAGCTGCTTGAAGGAAGGATTCCATTAGGCTCTGGAACCCTCTCCAGTGATTCAGCCTATTTATCACCTTTCCAGACCCCTACTGGACACTCATCTCTAGGAATTGGCTTGAACTTTATAAATATTCGGCATGCTGATCATACCAAGCATTCCAGCTCGCTGGTGACGTGGCCGCATTCTTCTCTCCTTCATCTCCACACCGCAGTTGCCTCCCCGGACGCCGCTAAGAGATAGCCGGCTCTCTTCCTCCCATGTGACGGACGGTGTTTCAGTGTATACTGCCTGTAGAGTGGATAGATGGCACCACCTAGAAGAGCTTCATATCATATTTGATGCAAAAAAGCTTGAATTCCGCTGCATCTTGTGAGTCGCTACAGCTATTGTTTTTATTTTACAATAAATGTGTCTGCACTTAGAGCGCTTTTCTTTTCGTCTCAAACAGCAATATGAATGCTGATAGAGCTGCTGCCTGATCAAGTGAAAAGGAGGCCGCAGACACAGACCGGCTATGATTTACCCAGTATATAAAGCAAGACCACCTGCTAACACAAGAAGGTGGCGAGAGGCCATGGCTAAATCCACATTGCACTTTAACAAAAGAGGGACAGTGTTGCCTGCAAGTATCACATAGCCAGAGAATTTTGCAGTGCTTAAAGTGTCAGTGTCATCATAATTTCTTAAAGGGACATTATTCTGAGTGCTCTGACATAACAATTGGGTCCCAATGAACTGGCCAGCATAGGAGAGTATATTAAAGACTGCTGAACTGTTGGAGTTGCAACAATTATTCCTAGGATTTCCCCACTATAGGGTTTAGGAGACATTTTTCTCTACACCCAGTACTTGTTTTTACTGTTTATTTCTCTCTACTGTTCCCCTATTTGCAATACATTGCTTGCAATAGTTTAACTGTTTTCTGCATTATTGCTGTTGTTTTATATTTATTTTATTATTGGGATACTGCGTATATAGTACATATGCAATAAATATTCACCACCCAGCAAGGCGTGTTAGAGTGCATGCTGCAATTTGCAAAGTTGTGGGCAGAGGAACAAGGAACACAATACATCCAGGGGCTCCTTCGGAAGTAGGAGGTACACGTAGGTACACAATGTTGTACAGAAACTGATTGTATATGAGGGATACCTCCTCCCTCTGTTGTTTTGTTATTATTATTATTATACAGGATTTATATAGCTATATATCATAGGTAAAAAGGCGCTGGTAATCTTAATATATCACGTGTTATAAAAATTAATAGGTGATTTAAAGTGTAATATATGTGATTAAAAATTGCTACAAATATATATATGATCTACTATTGGTGCAATTAGCAAAGAAAAGTGCATACCAGTGCAATTTCAATTCAGAAGTGTTTGTGCTTCTCAAAGTAAATTAATCCACAAAGGTGTGGATCAGTGAACCAATAAATAGATATATAAAGAATTCCATACAAAAATCACATAAGAATATATAAAAATATAAATATATAAATGTGCTCCAAGTAGTGTTTAAAAATCCAGGCAATAGCATGCAATCAAAATTGTGCTTGGTGGATTCTTATTAATCCCTTCACAGTGCTCCAGGTGCTGGGATGTGACAACCGTCAATTAAGAAGTGCTTGTGCTTCTCAAAGTAAATTAATCCACAAAGGTGTGGATCAGTGAACCAATAAATAAATATATAAAGAATTCCATACAAAAATCACATAAGGATATATAAAAAAATCACATAAGAATATATAAAAAAGTATAAATATATAAATGTGCTCCAAGTAGTGTTTAAAAGTCCAAGCAATAGCATGCAATCAAAATTGTGCTTGGTGAATTCTTATTAATCCATTCACAGTGCTCCAGGTGCTGGGATGTGACAACCGTGGCCTCTTACCAGCTAGCAGCAGGTCACAAGGACCCCCAACGCCTGTGATCCCTTTATTGGGTGGATCAGACCTCTCCTCGATTGCTTGGATCTCTGGCTCCTATATTACTCGAGTTGGACCATGTAGTCCCCCCATACACATAAAGATATAGAAGAACAAATAGCCTCCAATAGTGAAATACTGTTTTATTCTCCAAAAAACATACACTATAAGGTGACAATTAGCCTCTTACTATTTGTTGTGCCCTCCTGGCACTGGGCAATTCGGCAGTACAAAATCGTTTTTTTGGGTCTTAGGAAGATATTCTCCGGGGATCTGCAGCACCCTGTATCTCCTTTCCCCCTTTCTTTGTATTGCAGCGGTGGATGTGTATCCCAGCCTCTGTTCCGAATGCCTCTGTGTGTTACTTCCGGGTTAGCATTGACCACAATGCATTTCGCTTAACGAGCGTCCTCAGGCAGAGACTGCCTGAGGACGCTCGTTAAGCGAAATGCATTGTGGTCAATGCTAACCCGGAAGTAACACACAGAGGCATTCGGAACAGAGGCTGGGATACACATCCACCGCTGCAATACAAAGAAAGGGGGAAAGGAGATACAGGGTGCTGCAGATCCCCGGAGAATATCTTCCTAAGACCCAAAAAAACGATTTTGTACTGCCGAATTGCCCAGTGCCAGGAGGGCACAACAAATAGTAAGAGGCTAATTGTCACCTTATAGTGTATGTTTTTTGGAGAATAAAACAGTATTTCACTATTGGAGGCTATTTGTTCTTCTATATCTTTATGTGTATGGGGGGACTACATGGTCCAACTCGAGTAATATAGGAGCCAGAGATCCAAGCAATCGAGGAGAGGTCTGATCCACCCAATAAAGGGATCACAGGCGTTGGGGGTCCTTGTGACCTGCTGCTAGCTGGTAAGAGGCCACGGTTGTCACATCCCAGCACCTGGAGCACTGTGAATGGATTAATAAGAATTCACCAAGCACAATTTTGATTGCATGCTATTGCTTGGACTTTTAAACACTACTTGGAGCACATTTATATATTTATACTTTTTTATATATTCTTATGTGATTTTTTTATATATCCTTATGTGATTTTTGTATGGAATTCTTTATATATTTATTTATTGGTTCACTGATCCACACCTTTGTGGATTAATTTACTTTGAGAAGCACAAGCACTTCTTAATTGACGGTTGTCACATCCCAGCACCTGGAGCACTGTGAAGGGATTAATAAGAATCCACCAAGCACAATTTTGATTGCATGCTATTGCCTGGATTTTTAAACACTACTTGGAGCACATTTATATATTTATATTTTTATATATTCTTATGTGATTTTTGTATGGAATTCTTTATATATCTATTTATTGGTTCACTGATCCACACCTTTGTGGATTAATTTACTTTGAGAAGCACAAACACTTCTGAATTGAAATTGCACTGGTATGCACTTTTCTTTGCTAATTGCACCAATAGTAGATCATATATATATTTGTAGCAATTTTTAATCACATATATTACACTTTAAATCACCTATTAATTTTTATAACACGTGATATATTAAGATTACCAGCGCCTTTTTACCTATGATATATACCTATTTATTGTTTTATTACAATTAAAAGGGCAGCAGGTTCAACAATCTTTTATTTAAAGGGCCAGGCGCCTTCTCTTTTCTTTTTATTAGGATTTATATAGCGCCAATAGCTTGTTCAGCACTTTAAAACGTGAGTGCAGACAGTACAGTTACAATACAATTCAATACAGGAGGAATCAGAGGGTCCTGTTTGTTGGAGCTTACATGATAGCTTCTCTGTTTTGCATAAGGGTCCTTTCACACGGCCGCTCCGCTTGTCTGCAAATCATCCTATTTTTTTGGGGACGATTTGCGGACATAATGTAAGTCTATGGCATTGCGGATGTCAGCGGAATACCATCCGCTGACATCCGATTTTCTTCCTTTCAGTTCTGTTCCGTTTTTTGGAACGGAACAGAACCCTATTTTTGTTCCGTTCAAAAAACGGAAAGGAAGGAAAATCGGATGTCAGCGGTGTCATCCGCTGACATCCGCAATGTCCATAGACTTACATTATGTCCGCTTATCATCCGCAAACGGATGGGATGATATGCGGACACACGGAGCAGATGACAGAAATGTCATCCGCTCCGTGAAAAAAAAAAAAAAGTCCCGCAGCGGAGCTTTCACACGGAACGGCCGTGTGAAAGAGCCCTAACTATAATCTCATAACTCCTCCATGAGCTGTGTAGATTCTGTTGATAAATATTCTATAATAACAGCATTGCTAATCGGAATGTGCAACAGGTCTTGTTGTTCATAAGCCAGCTCTGTAAAATGCATTAAACAAAATCAGTATGCACTACGCCATGTGATAGTTTATTTATGTTTTCTTGGAAAGACATGTAGCATTGCTTGTGGTTGTTGTGTCCTCCAGGAAAAAGAACAACCTGGCACCATGCAACTGGACATCCTGAGTTTGGGAAAATTAAAGTTTTTCAAAATAAGGTAAATATTGTACAAATCCCTAACCGAGGGATCCGTTGTGCCGCGTTTATGCGCGTCTAGCGGCATTTGCACTTAGCGTTTTTACATTGTAAAATGGTCAGAAATGTATCCTCATTGAAAACACTTATAAACGAAATGCTTTTAAATGAGAGTTACCGCGTTTAGTTGCATTTATACAATTTTACCCTACAAATAGAGCTTTCTTTTGGTGGTATTTGATCACCTATGCGATTTTTATTTTTTGTGCTATAAACAAAAAAAAGAGCGACAATTCTGGAAAAAAAAAAACAATATTTTTCACTTTCTGCTATATAACATTCCCAAAAAGAATAATTTAAAATCAAAAATTTTAATCATTTTAGGCCAATTTGTATTCTGCTACATATTTTTGGTAAAACAAAATCCTAATAGGCGTATTTTGATTGGTTTGTGCAAACGTTATCGCGTCTACAAACTAGGGGAAAGATTTATGTAAATTTTTTTTTTTTTACTAGTAATGGCGGCAATCAGCGATTGCATAACAACGGCAGCTGGTCAGCAAGTGGTTAAAAAAAATGCTACTAAACTCAACTGCCTCTAAATGACTATAAACGTCTCAGTGTACATGGACTGATAAGATAACATAGAGGAGAGTTCAGGGGATGCTGAGAAAAATGCCCAACTGCTCCTAAACATTCGTTTATCAGCAGCAGTGTACATGGGGCCTAAGAGTCGATCCACACTAGCGCGACTTGTCAGGCGACTTGTCAGCCTGACAAGTCGCGGTCCATTGACCGCTACAGGACCCGTTCTAATAGGAGCGACACAAGTCGCTCCGACTTAGAAAAAGGGTCCTGTACTACTTCGGGGCGACCTCGGAGCGACTTGCATAGACTTCCATTATGTGAACTCCATGCAAGTCGCTCCGTAGTCGTGGTGCATGGGAATGCACAAGTCGCCCCCAAAGTAGTAAGGAGTCGTCCCAGTGTGAACCGAGCCTTAAAGTAAATGTAATAAATAATTCAAAACTCAGGCATTAAAATCAAATCAATATCAAAATACTTACATTCTTCACAATAACAAATATTTCAAGGTATGTATCATTCCTTGAGGGATAAGTTCAACAATTATGAAAAAGATTGGACAACCTTGTTAAAGATTTCTCATATGGCTCATCTGATATTACTTATAAAGCAGTTCAACATGTTTAAATGTTAATTCAGAGAGAATGTATAAAACATTATAAATTACCAAAAACACAATGGGGTTGTTTAGCATAGTAAAGAACATTAAAATCTTTTTGCATCATGGCTACTTATCACACAACTCGGTCTAATCCTCCTATAAACAATTGTGGCTCAGTCTTTGGCTCTATGCTGAAGTAGTTCCCTCAGTTATCAGATTGGACCAATAACTCTGCTCACACACAGGCTGCCACTTGTTTAGCTCAGACACAGAGGTCTCCCAAAAGAGGGACTACTTCTGTCCCTTCACATCTCAAACTATTACTCAGTGAGGATTGCCATGTTGCTGCTCATGGACAAAAAGGCTGAGACACGCACCTCACATGCATCAGTTCTAAGCTGTTGTTGCAGCTCACATGAGCCCTGACTGACTAGAAATACCTTACTATGCTCAACAAACATTGTCTTCATTCATTTTCACACCAGTTAATGGGGCCTATCAATGCTAAAGAAGGCACTATATGTATTTTTACACTGTGTCAGACCATTCATCAATTAAAGTGGTTGTAAAGTATACTTTTTTTTGGCCCCCTGAAGCTGATGACTCACGGCCCTTTAGGGGGTTTATAATACTGGCAGGTGGGGTTTATGATCATGTGGCCGCCATGATTGGCTGTCACAGCAGTTACATGATTGGAAAGCTCCCAAACGCAAGTAGCGATTAGGAGCTTTCCGTTAGCCGCCGGTAACTGTGCCAGGAGCATGCAGGGCGCGCGTTCTCAGCACAGCTGTATTTGCATAAATGCACGCAAATATGCGTCAGCTTGGTGCCAAAGACCACCAGCCAAGAGGCTGCATATTTGCATGCGCCCGGTGCTAAGGGGTTAAAAGGAAAAACATGTTATACTTACCTGCTCCGTGCAAAAGAATTGCACAGGATGGCCCCAAACCTCCTCTTTTGAGGTCCCCCCCATCATGCTTGGCTCCTCCTCTTCTCGATGTACCACCATAGGAAGCCAGTACCTATGGTGGCACACCTGTGGGTTTAATTCTGAGGTGCACCACCTGCATCCATAGGCACACACAGCGTGGCTCAGCCCCGCCCGCCCCCACTCTCTGGTCACAAGATTTGACTGACAGCAAAGGAAGCTAAGGTCTCCCACTGCCTCAGCAAAGCCTATAAGAGTGGGGGGGGGTCACTGCAGACGGGCATAGAACTTTATCAAGTGAGGGTTCAGGTAAGTATTGGGGGGGGGGGCGATACTTATACTTAAACAGTTTTTACCTTAATGCAGGACATGCATTAAGTTAAAAATATCTAGGCTTTAGAACCACTTTAATCACTTGCCGACCGCCAGCAGTACATATACTGTGGCAAGTGGCTCTATTGTGCGAAATGACGTACCTGTGCGTCGTTTCATGCAATAGCTAGCGGGGGAGTGCATTTGCTGATTGACCGGAGGGGGAGCCAATCAGTGGGTATGGCGGATGCGATGTCTGCTGCCTCTCTGCGATCACTCCCCAGAGAGACAGAACAGCGGTCTGCCGATGTAAACAAGGCAGACTGCTGTTCTGTCAGAGGTGAACACAGTGATCTTGTGTTCCTGATATTTAGGAATACAGATCTCTGTGTTCATCTAGTGAGTACATCCCCCACACAGTTAAAAAGCATCCCCTAAGGACACACTTAACCCTTTGATCGGCCCTGGTGTTAACCCCAATCACCAATAAAGTTAACCCCTTTGCTGCCAGTGTCATTCGTACAGAAACAATAATTTTTAGAACTGATTACTGTAGTAATGTCACTGGTTCCCTCAAAAGTGTCAGTTAGGTGTCCGACCTGTCTGCCGCAATGTCGCAGTCCCGCTAAAAATCGCTGATAGCCGCCATTACTAGTTAAAAAATAAAATAAATAATTAAAAAGCCATTATTATATCCCCTAGTTTGTAGACGTCATGAATTTTGTGCAAACCAATCCATATACACTTATTGGGATTTTCTTTATTAAAAGTTTGTAGCAGAATACATATTGGCCTAAATTGATGAAGAAATTGGATTTTTTAAATTTTTTTATTGAATATGTTTAATAGTAGAAAGTAAAAAATATTGCGGTTTTTTTTTTCAAAATTGTTGGTCTTTTTTTTTTGGTCGTCTGCCGATGCGGGGTCGCGAGGCAGGAGAGTCATCAGCATAGCCTGGTCAGACATGGAGGAACACGGAGAACAGAAGACTGCTAGCAGTGAAGCCCCTTGGAGCACAAACGCAAGGGCAAGGACTGCAACCCATCAGGTGATAGATATAGTCAGGTGTGCAGCATCATCACTGTGCAACACCCAGGCAGCAGATAAGTAATGATGCAATCTTTATAAGAGGCAGCAGTCTGCACATGTCCAAGATGGCTGCCAACAGGAGGGCAAGGTAACAAAATTGTCGTTGGTGTTTTTAAAAAAATATTTGACTTTAATCTTGGAATATCTAGCCTTTCTAAGTTACGACCCTGCAGATCACAATCACAGTGTACATGGGGGAATAAAATGTATAATAATAAAAAAAAAAAAAAAAAATGTATAAACTTATAAAAATCTGTTGTGCATTGATATTTTTTCTCAGTACCTTAAACATCACTCTTGTGCCTTTTTTAAATAACTGTTATTGGATTTTCAGAATGTGGTGCTCTTAGCCCCGAATCACTAGCTAATACTCAAAAAATAGTTTTACATGATAGTTGCATCTACTGAGGATTTCTGATGATTATGGTAAGTTATAACTGGCTTTTTTGCCTTAGTAAATAACTGTTTTCTAAATCTTAGATTCTTTTACATTGATATGATGCTCCTATCCTAGGTTTTCTCACACCTGGTTCCACATTGTCTTTACTAAAGCCATGCATGAGCCATAAATTTTCACTTCCACTGTCTTACATCTGGCAAGGTGTCTGTTTCTTTTCAAGTGAAATCCATACATTTAGCAATGCGGGGTGTATGTGTGGTCAGTCTCTGGTTTTTAGTAGTTGGTCTCAGCAAGGCCTTTCCTGGCTCACTGACCAAACATATTTGTATTAATTTACTGGCTGTCTGAAAATTTGTGAGAGATGTTTGAACCCTCATGGGAGGTTTGTTATTTGAAATTGTGGTGGAAGAGTAGGAATCTCTTATGCCAGGCAACACATTGTATGTCATTTACTAGTATACACTATATATATATATATATATATATATATATATTTATATATTTAAAATACAGTAAACCCCCCTCCACTGCGGGGGGTTAAGTTCTGGACCCAGCCGCGAAAATTGAAAATCCGCGAAATAGAAAAACCCTATTAAAATACACCGTAGGCATGTTTTTTTTTTTACTGTCACTGTACGTGTAAAAGCATTTTGAGGTCTCTAAACACACTTTTAAAACAATAGAAACTCATTTAAACACATTAAAGAGACATAGCAAGAGCTATGGAAAACACAAAAATATAAAATTTTTAATGATTTAAATAGTAAAATAACATTACAGAAAAAAACACAATATACCGGGACCGCAAAAACTGAACCGCGATGGAGCGGGGCTTTACTGTAATTAAATTTAATTTAAATCCAGGGTCAGATATTTATGGCTCTGACGCGCATTTTAAAATTGATGATGTGCTGATGTTTAGTGTTAAAATGGAAAAGAAGGATGTACATGTGTGCTGTATGTGGGTGCTTTCATAATGTTTTATTTACACACGGCAAAACCAGCTAAGCATTTTTGGTGCTATCATATGTGTTGGCTTTAAAATTTAACTAAAGGCAAAAGTTTTTTTTATTTTTTTATTTGGATAGAGGGGACATGGATTAGAACACCTATTATGTTTTTACTGCTGTCTGTGCCCCCAATTTCCGACCCATTTCCTGATTTAGCTAAGGGACAGGAAGTCAAAGTAAATCTGCTTATTGGGACAGAGATGGAAAAAAAAAATCTGACAGGGGTTATAACTCCCCCTTACTGTATCCAAAAAGAAAAAAAAAGTTTTGCCTATATTTCTACTTTTTTTTGGTCCTGCTCTTATCTGAACATGGTGACACTTTCAAAATCCTGTGAGACAGACAATTGTAAATAGTGTTCAACTTTATTCAGTAAAGGCTGCACACTAAAAGTAGGAGAAATGATTTATACAAACAGAGAAACAATTGTGGTAATTATTAAAATTAAATGGAGTCACAGTATAGATATTGGAACATCAACCATTGTGGTATAGCAGGTCACTTTAATTTATCTAGCTAATCTAACTATAATACTTGTTTATGGGTGAGCTTATTGTTCTGCTTGAGGCTCTGAAAAACTGTACAATTACAAAAGCAACAAAGTAGCAGCCAATGCACAGTGTCTTTAAGATAATACACACTAAAAGAAGTATGCAATCCCTTTAAGATTGTAGGCAGTTGCAGCCTTCTTTTTTACTGCAAGTGGCACGCTACATTTGGAGAGGATTTCAAGATAATCATAGTTCCCCTATGGTTTCTTGAGTTACTGGGGAAGCACTCAATTTGAAGCTGCCACCCCATGTTTCCCCTGGCAGCCATCTTGGGCAAGGCAGAGCCTATTTAAGGCCCTGTCTCCCAGGTTTGGTGTGCATTTGTGAATTGTGAAGAGTGGGGACAGGTACCCTTGCCTGGTAGGGCCAGAACAAGTTTCAGGGAAAGGTTCATGATGAGGAGGGGAAGTTTGAGGCTCACAACTTTTCTGAACACCTGGCTATCTTGTGCTTTGGGCACAAGATTGTCAGGCCGCATTCTTCCCCTCTTTACAGACATGGTAAGCTTGGCTGCATTCTGCTGTCTACATGCTGTTGGAACTGTGAGTGCACCCAGCAGAGCTGCCTTCCCACCAGGTTATTTGTAAACTGTCTGCATTTTTTCTTAATACAAGTTCTTTCAAAGCACTGGGACTGAGCCAGTCAACAAGATGATCCACCAAAGTCTCTCTTCCCAGACAGTTTACTTTTTTTTTTTTTCAAACTTGAAGTTCATAGAGGTTTTACAGCATTACATCAAACAAACTTGCAATACAGAGAGAGAAAAAAAAAAAAGAAAATACATGAATAGGCTCCGTAAGTTAAAGAGTACTATCCGAGTATAATTTTCAATCAGAGCAAATAATATATAAACCAAAATAGGCTAATAAAACTTGCCAACATAGCTAGTGGTAAGACATTACGGTCAAGAGAAGGGGTGTCACTTGTAACAGTAAAAGCAAAACCAAGTGAGGAGGCGAGTGGACAGATGGTCATAATAGGTGTGGGGAAAGAACTTTCCCACTAGGAAGTTGAAAACTTAGCTTAAAGTTTATATACTTAGGGTGTGTAAGCCAGAGGTCCCAATATGTATTTAATATTGGAATTTTAAAGTGGGCTCTGGGAAACATGTAGACCTTATGACAATGATTATTTAAAATGGATATCGCCTCTGTAATAGAAGGAGGAAGAGGAGATTTCCATTTTCTGGCAATGGCCAGTCTAACAGCTATGAAAACATGGGATAGTATACTGTGGAAAGTGTAATACCAGGAGTCAATGCCTACACCCAATAGGACCAGCTGTGGGGGAGAGTGGCACAGGAACAGAGAGGGGAGAGGAAAGAAATTTGTTGACTGAGGACCAGAAAATGGCAAGCTCTGGGCAGTTCCACCATATATGCAGAGAGCAGTGGTGTATTTAGGTTTTGTGCTGCCCTAGGCATGACTGTTTGTGCACCCCCTAATTTAAATATGACCCACCCTTTCCTGTAAAGGCCACACCCTCTCCGGTTTATGACCCGCCCTGTCATCTGTACACCACAGACCACAGTCTATCGGTGCCCGTCAGCATAGCCTTATCAGTTCCCATAAGTTCAGCCTCATCAGTGCCCATCAGTGATATCTAATTTCTGCCCATTAGTGCAGTCTTATCAGTGCAGCATATCAGTGTGGCCTCATCAGTGGCCGTCAGTACAGCCCCATCAGTGGCCACCAGTGTAACCTATCAGTGCCCATTAGTGCAGCCTATCATACCCTCAGGTAGCAGTGTGACTGCTTTATGGGGGTGCCAGACTGATTTGACTCCTGGACTGGCACTAAACTAAAAGTGTAGCATAAGCCGGCAGGGACACTTTTCTTGTGGGAGCCGGGAGGAGGCTATTTTTTTCATGTGGTGTGTAGCTTTTTTGCTGCCCCCCTGCAAAGTGCCGCCCTAGGCCTTGTCGGCCTAGGCCAAGATACAGCACTGGCAGAGAGGTCCCTGGAAGTCCACAGTTTCTCCAGCAGGTGTTCGAAAAATTAGGGTAGATCCGTGTGAGTTTTGAGGGAGTGAGATGCCAATTATAGATTTTCTGTAGAGAGTTTCCAGTGGAGTATGCAGCGAGACACAGACAGTTTACATTATATACCAGACACTACTGCAAAGCAATTGTCTGTATTTATCCTCTGAGCAGTCTTTCCTTGACAATTTCTTGACCATAACAGTCTTTCACACATCTTCTTGCTGAGATAGTTAAATAGTTACATAGCTACATAGTTACATAGTTAGTCAGGTTGAAAAAAGACTAACAAGTCCATCTAGCTCAACCAATAAAAAACAAAAAACAAAACACAACCATACTATCCCATATACACAATCCTATACCCACAGTTGGTCCAGAGGAAGGCGAAAAATCCCAGAAAAGCATGGTCCAATTTGCTCCAGCGGGGGAAAAAAATCCTCCCTGGTACATGAAGAAATAACTGAAGATATGGCAGTTCTGTGTTGCAACAGAGTAATGCAATTCTAGAAACTTGAAAGACAGTGGCTTTAGCATAAGGAACTTCATTACAGAGCCCATGTGTCACTTACAATTAAGCAGTCAGCCCTCCTCAGTCCTTTTAGGCAGGGAGAAGAAACAGGTGGAACCCATTTCAGTTAGGGCTCTTTCACACGGGCGATCCGATCAGATCCGCCTGTCAGTTTTTTAGGCGGATCTGATCGGATCCTCCATGCAGCTCTATGTGGCAGCGAATGTCAGCGGAGACACCTCCGCTGACACCCGCTGCCATCCGTATCAGATCCTGTCCGTGAAATCCGGACGGATGGAAACCCTATTTTTCCATCCGTTCAGGGATCGGATCACATGAGAGTGGACAGGCGGTCCGCTCTCATCCGATCCCCCATAGAGAGCAGCGGGGGCTGTGACACCTCCCTCTCCGCACTGCAAGCGGAGACGGAGCTGTCATCCGCCGGCTCAGCGGGGATCGGCGGATCGATCCCCGCTGAGCAGCACGGATCCGCCTACGGAGGCAGACCGTGTGAAAGAGCCCTTCCTCTGTGTGGCCATATAAGCAACAAGAACAAACAGGAATCTGACTGAGTAATCCAACAGGACATCTCCCTGAAGCATCTATCCGCTACCTTTTTCTAAAAAGTACTCTCACCTATCCCCTTCATGGTCATTTTGGTATAGTCTGAAATCAATATGTTAGCAAGAGATCAGGAACAGAGGGTTTAGTGGCAGAAAACAGCCTGGGTAAAATACTGCACACCCACACAACAGGTACATATGTCTCTGATGGGGTAACTGAATTGCAGTTGTGTTATGATCCATTATCACATACTATCTGTAAGTCTAAGGGCTTGTGCAGGAGGATGTCAGAATAGAAATTGCGGGTCCCCGTACAGACTACCTGACAGCCCCCCCAAAGAAAATATGAAAGCTTTATTTTGCTAAAAATACAATAAAATCATTATTAGCAGACACAAATAGAACCTAACTCACAGAATTCCTGTTAATTTTAAAAGACAAAACTGAGTTAATAAATAAAAACGAAGATGAGATGAAAAAAATATACAGGCTGGGCACTTGGAGCTCTGGGATCAGAGAGACAGATGGAGAGAAACAAAGTTACAGAGATAACAAACTCAGAAGCAGAGCTAACATTAGAGCCAGTGCTGGGAGGGGGGGGGCACACATAGAGTGGGATTATGGCAGGAAAACTGTTTTTTCCCTCAGCAGAAAAAAGCTTACAGCAGGGGGGGCGGGTAACCAGCTTTTAGCTGCTGGTGGAAGAGTTCTGCAATTGTCATGAATCACTAATCCCCCTCGCTGTGTGGGCCCTCCTGTATGCTTGGGCCCCCTACAAGAGGACTGGTGCCCCCCCATCAGCAGCCCTGGGTGTCAGACTTAATTTATTCTCTACTAGTGTAAGTTTATAAACAACAGATTGGTGGACCATTATTTCCCTAGCACCATTCCGCTTGCAAATTGCTGAGTACAGAGCAGGTAACAAATGGCTCGGTACACAGACACAGTGTACAAAGCCCATCCAAGGGCTTGATATAATGAAATCACTGTGATAGCCAGTACTGGTGGTCACATACTACTATTTACTATGAGGATCCCTGTCCTTCCTCATACAACAGAGGAATTGTAGTATTCTATGAATGGGAAGTAAATGAATGGCTCTGCAGCAGCAGCTACTGATCAATTCATTTATGTTCCCTGACACTGACATCATTTTTTTAACCCTTTCATGCCCATCTCATCTCCATTCTGTCTTTACGTAAATCATTCAAATTCTTATCCTGCCCTTCTACACATTAGCCCCTTCACCCCCATCCTCTTGCGTATGTGACCCGTATATTAACCCGGTTCACCTTCTTCTCCCTCTGTATAAGACCTGTAAAAAACAGTATATAGTGTACTATTACCAAGCTCTAAGATGTAACCTACAAACAACAGCAAAAAGTATGGTAATATATTTACCTTACCTGGATAAAATAAAGTTCCAGACCACTTTTAGTGCTGGACATATGAAGCCCTAGCCTAGGCACTTGTCACATGAATTCTGCTAATGATTAGGAGTAGCTAGGAGTATCATCATACAGATCAGTGGTTGTCAACTTATGAGCTATAGGAGGCCTCAAATGTGGCCCCTGACATCATCAAAGGGCTGCACATAATGTCCAATATATGGAATCAGAAAAATCAGAGAGTGTGGACATGACAATATGAAACTGAGAACATGTTACATGAGGCTAGCAGAGATCAATGCTAGTACCCTAATCAATGTTCCCACTACAGACTGCTAAAGTCTGAGGGCCACTCATCATATAGCAAAGGGCTGCATGAGGCTCTCAGGCCGCAGGTTGGGCACCAGGGATATAGACTGATGGACTCTCTATTTCAAGAGAGTGAGACAAATCCCCATAAAAGAATAGGTTTGAGAAAGTAGATTCTCAAAAAAAGTAGAACTCAAACTTGATTAATTGCAGTGGAGGGCGGCGGGAGGGGGGGAGGGGTTGGGGTTTGGGGATGTAAATTGGTGATCTAATAGACTACTGATATCCATAAAGAGGCTTGTCACCTGCCCATGCTATTACATAGGGGTGTTGTTAGCTTCCTTTTAATAGCAATAAAGGTATTTTTTTTTTTAATGAAATGGTAATAAAATAAATAAAAATAGTTAAAAAAAACGATATTTTAAAAAAGCACCCCACCCTTCCCCATGCATACACAATAAAGCAAAAGCAAGCATATGTGTATATAAACAGCTATTGCGCTACAGATGTGAGGTATCACCATGAATGTCAGAGTGAAAGCCATAATTCCAAGGCCATAATTCATGGTTAACTCTAAACTGGTAACATGTAAAGGCTTTTAAAGTGTCACCTATGGAAAAATTTTAGTTACTGTAGCTTTTCAATATTTCACAGGGGTATGCAATTTTGAATCTTGACATGTTTAGTATTTATTTACTCAATGCAACCCAATCTTTTTCATTTTACAAACAAAATGAGTATTATGATGTGTTTGTGAAAAAATTATTTTAAGTGTATTCTTTTTTTTTTCCCCCTAAAAATATGGTTATGTTGCCCAAATATCATGCGGCATTAAAAAAAAAAATTGCAACTACTACTATTTTGTTTTACAGGGCCTCTGCTTTAAAAAAAAATTATATTTATTTGTGTATTTAAATTTTCTAGCAAAAAAATGCAGATTTTAACATGTTTGTTTAAAAAAAGAAATGCGGCGGTAGAAAAGAGGAAGCAGCATACATATTATCTACATTCAAAAGAGTTGAGCCTAGTTATTCTTGTTCTGATGTTTGTAATGTTTAGAGATTCTTTATTAACTGGCTTTGTACTAAGGAACTGGCACAGAGCAAACATGGTATATTAAAAAAATGTACCAAGGTCTTCACCTTGTAACTATAGACTTGTATTTGTAACTTCTATTCTGGTAAAGGTATTTAAGGGGATGGTAATGGACTGCATACAAATATACTGTATGTTATGGAAGATAATATCTTAAGTGATAGCCAGCATGGGTTTATGAAATGCAGATGTCAAAGAAAGCTGCTATCATTTTATAAGGAAATGAACAGAAAATTGGGCAGATTGGTGGCTGTGAATGTTGTACTTTTGGAATGTCTTAAGCATTTAAAACAATGACTTGCTAACTGTTAATGTGTGAATTGAAGTTTGAGAGAGAACCAACATTTTAAATTGATAGCTTAAAATAAATCACAAGTAAGGATGTTTTTTAAATACTTACATTAGTCCAGCTTGGACCAATATAACTATGCATATACTACACCTGGCCGATCCCCCTGGAAGCTGGAAATCACTTTAGTAAGCATTGCTACTCCAGTGATCTCAACTAGTTACCGGGCTTCATGCTGTGTGGCTGCCCTACTACCAATTACACAACACAGGATATTGCCCGCTGGGCACAGGCGCCATTCCGAAAACACCTTGCATTTTTCAGTTGATGCAAAGTATTCTATGATTGGACAAGCACAATCCCCAGCTCGTCTAGTCAAAGAACACTTTACATTCATTTAGAAAATGCAATTTTGAATAATGTAACTATGTAAAAATATCTATTCTTGAAATTCATCTTTAACCACTTGCCTACTGGGCACTTTTAACCCCTTCCTGCCCAAGCCAATTTTCAGCTTTGAGCTGTCACAATTTGAATGACAGCTGTACGGTCATAACGCAATGTACCAATATTACATTTTTTTGTTATTTTTTTTTCACAAAAATAGAGCTTTCTTTTGATGGTATTTAATCACCACAGGGTTTTTTATTTTTTAAAAATGTTATTTATTAATTCATTATAAATTCTTTTAAAATTTAGCAAACAGGTAATTTTTCTCCTTTACTGATGTGCACTGATGAGGCTGCACTTATGGGAACTGATAGGCAGCACTGATGGGCACTGATAGACAGCACTGATGGGCACTGCTAGGTGGCATTGATAGGCTACACTGATAGATGGCACTGATTGACAGCACTGATGGGCACTGATTGGCAGCACTGATGGGCACTGATAGGCATCCCTGATGGGCAGAGTTGGGGCTGCATTGATAATTAGGACACTGATAGGACACTGATGATCAGTGCCCTGATTCTTAGAGCAGATGTCTGTCTTCACACTAGCTAGTTACTGGCTTTCTCCTCTCCTCCCCCTGAGACTGATAATGCTATTGTCTGCTTTACCTCATGTGCTGATTCCTCCAGAGTTTTGTCTCACCAATACAGGAGGAATGTTACTGGCCAGATCACGAGGTGAAAACAGAGGGGAAAAAAAAAAACAAAAAAAGAAAACTGATGCAACAACCACATCTAAAGATTGGCAAGTTGCAATATATAGTAATCCATTTTTTGGTTTTGAGTTGAATGCTGTTTTAAAGACTGCATTGGGCCTAGTTCACACAGGTGCTCTTAAGCACATACCCATGTAAAGGCCATGTTTTGCCTGCATAGCATGCACAGGTGTTCCATGCACCATTTTTCTTGCCGTCCCATTTGTGTAAATTGGGACACAGTGACTGCACAGGCACAGGCACAGTCACTGCTCCCAATTTGATAGCCGTGTATGTTCACATGTGCATGTTCCCATGTGGGCCTTAAACTCAAGATTCGTTTTTATTATTCTGATATCACTCATTTTTAAGTGCTGTACTCCAAGTTTCAGTATTGGATTAATTATTCCTTATCTTGTTTGTAAATGATAGAGTTTGGAAGGAAAGTACTAGTATGATGGCTGATGACACAGAACTGAGACTTGAGAAACAGTTCTTGCCTAATTACTCCAGGCTAACCCATGTATATTGACTGAGAGCAGCCACATGCAAAATGAGCTTCAATGGGGATAAATGTAAAAATGTGTGCATCTGCATTAAAATATTGCAGACAACAGTTAGTATCATGGCGAGATGATAAAAATAAGTCAATTCATGTTGAAGGATTTGGGTGTTCTTGTAAATTATGAACTTTATGACAATATTCTATGACAGAACTGCAGCTTCAAAAGCTTTTAAGATTCTTTTCTGTATTAGGAAATGCAAAATGATGATAGAGATCAAAAAATGTAACTGGAAATCGTGCAGACAATGGAAATAATTAAAGGACCAAACATTTGTTTGAAGTAATATTTAGGTGAGCTTGTTTACAGTACATTGTAAATTGCCTAAACAAATAAAACAGTGCAACTCAAAAACGACACCGATCAGCCATAATATTATGGGCACCAACCGTAACCTTTCATGGCATGGCCTCCACTAGTTCTCGGAAGGTATGCTGTGGCATCTGGCACCAAGTCTCAAGTTGTGAGGTCGGCTTCCATGGATTGGACTTCTTTTTTCAGCACATCCTACAGATGTTCTTTGGATTGCGATCTGGAGAACTTAGAGGCTAATTCAACACTTGAAACTCATTGTTGTGGTATTCAAACCATTCTTGAATTCATCAGACCAGGCCACCTTCTTCCATTGCTTCTGTGGTCCAGTTCCAATGCTCACGTGCCTATTGTAGGTGCTTCTGGCTGTAGACATTGGTCAACATGGGCAACCTGTCCAGTCTGCAACTACACAGCTTCATAAGCAAAGGTGCCAAATGTGGCAGCTGAGGGGATAGAGGGGCAAACAAGCGAACCTTCCCCTTTTGGGTTGAGTTCCACTTAAAAGACAAGCTGGAAAATCTCTGTAGGCCCAAACACCATATTTTCCGTTTTGATATTGCAAAATAGAAACAAATAATTTTCCATGTGTGACTGATTGTATTCTCAGCTTGGTTGGGAAGAAGATCACCGTGGGCACTGCTGACACAGGATATTAGCAAGGATGGACAAAACTCTCATAAACCAGCAAACTTAATGGGAGATCTGTCCAATCTGTGGCCATGTTGGAAGCCTAAAACAAAATAACTTAAGCAATGGGAGGAAGCAGTGGACTACGGGCAAATCCTGAGTGTGTGCACAACATGAAGGGAAGTGAAGTACCTGTTTGTAGCAAACAACTTTATTTTAAAGTTAAAGATTAAAGCTGATTGTTGGCTACAGGCAGCAATTCCACTCTGTTTTGCATTTGAGCAGCTTAAAATGTACCCAAATGAAAAGCAAGTACCAACATATTCCAAGAGTTAATTCTTATATGCATTATCAGCTATGCTCACACATAATAATGCATACATTTTTATTAGAGCAGACAATAATGAGAGTGAGTGCTAACAAGAAAGTATCTTTATTGGTTTTAGATTAATGAATCTTGACATTTTAAAATATTAAATCCTGACACAGATCATTCCTCAAGGATGTTTATTTTAAGAAGTATTACATATGGAGGTGATATCACTAGCACATTCATTCAGGCAAGACCAGACCTTAAAACCAGGTAAGACAAGCATGTACGTGTAATATGCAGTAAAATATAACTGCAAATCGGAGGTCAGCGTATACGGGACAGAACTGCAATCTGATTGGATGTATTTAGTTAATGTTTTCCAAATACTGTATATACATTCAAAAATAAATTATTAGCATATATATCATTTAAATACCTTAAAAGATTTCTGAATTTTTATAAGAGTCTCAAAATGTTTAAAGTGGAGAAGTGGTGTCACAAAACTTTTTACAGCAGAGCTGTGCAGGAAAGTTACAGAGCTGGTGTAGGGATGCTTCTCTACATGGTTCCAATACATGCCAATACTTGACCAAATATAACACATTAGGTGCCCCCTGCGCTCAAGCCAAGGCTGTAATTTTCTAGCTGGCTCTTTTGGGTGGGTTATTATGGCAGAACCTCTGAATTCGGTACCTTCTATTAAATGTGCTGGGCCATATTTATTATTGTTCTGTGAAAGATCTGTCCGTGTGCACCTTATGCTAAAAAGCTAGTAATTATTTGATTGAAGAGGTTGCAGTTTTTTTTGGTTTTCAGAGCTACAGGCTTATAGGACCTCTAACCACTTGTGACATTTAGGAGAGATGGCCATTCGGCAGTATGGTGGGGTCATGTTCATTCCTCTGGAAGAACAGATGACTGGACAGTTGTGTTTGCTTCCCAATGGGCCTCCAGAAAGCTATAAGTCTCATTGACAGGCATCTATGTATTGTGTTGCATAGGACTATGTCAGAACCTATTATGACAGTAGTTATTTATAATAAAAAATAAGTCATAATTAGATAAAAGACCCTTATGAGTAGTGTCAGAGGTTGTTGCTAAGGCCTGACTCACACATCTTTCTATTAGCCTGCTCCTATGTGTAGGAGTGAAAGTCCTCCTGATTACAGCCTTAGCCTTAGCCTGGTCATTCACATAGGCTGATGCTGTTTTCAGAAGCAGCTCTCCTACTCTTAGCACTGTCCATAGGCGTGTGCACAGTGTGTACTAAGTGTGCCTGGACACACTGAAATCCCCCTATGTGCATTAGCATTACTGTCTGGCCTCCCTCTCAGCACTGCCAAATTCCCTCCTCTCCCATTGGCTGCTGTAGACACACAGGGATCTTCAGGATGCAGAGTTTGTAAGCAGATAATAAACATGTCATTTACTAGCCCATTAATTTTC
Organism: Pelophylax lessonae; assembly: GCF_965119305.1. Classification (NCBI taxonomy): domain Eukaryota; kingdom Metazoa; phylum Chordata; class Amphibia; order Anura; family Ranidae; genus Pelophylax; species Pelophylax lessonae. The sequence goes on from NC_138779.1 coordinate 115,628,340, forward strand.
TTAATGAACACAGTAAGTGATCAGCACCAATTAGGGATAGACCGATTATCGGCAAGGCCGATATATCGGGGGCCGATATGCACTTTCCCCGATATATCAGTATCGGCCCCGGAACTGGCTGATATTGCCGATATTTTTGTGATGTCATTCTGCCTTCCTAGGCCGCCCCCCTCACCTTGGACAGCCTCGTCTGGAGTCGGGACTAGTTTTGCGGGAGTGTTTCACAGCCATACACCCACCCATAGCAGCCCGGTGCCTGCCAGCCACCCATATCCACAGGCCCTGTACTAGCCAGCCAACCACAGGCACTGTACCAGCCAGCCAGTCAGCCACCCACAGGCCCTGTACCAGCCAACCACCACAGGCCCTGTACCAGCCAGCCACCCACCGGCCCTGTACCAGCCAGCCACCCACAGCCCCTGTACCAGCCACTCACCCACCACAGGGTGCCAGCCACCCACTACAGGGTGCCAGCCACCCATATCCACAGGCCCTGTAACAGCCAGCCAGCTACAGGCACTGTACCAGCCAGCCAGCCACCCACAGGCCCTGTACCAGCCAGCCAGCCACCCACAGCCCCTGTACCAGCCACTCACCCACCACAGGGTGCCAGCCACCCATTACAGGGTGCCAGCCAGCCACCCACCACAAAGTGCCAAACAGCGAGCCACCCACAGACAGGGTGCCAGTCAGCCAGCCACCCACAGGCCCTGTACCAGCCAGCCACAGGCCCTGTACCAGCCAGCCACCCACAGCCCCTGTACCAGCCACTCACCCACCACAGGGTGCCAGCCATCCACTACAGGGTGCCAGACAGCCAGCCACCCACAGACAGGGTGCTAGCCAGCCACCCACAGGCCCTGTACCAGCCAGCCATAGGCACTGTACCAGCCAGCCACCCACAGGCCCTGTACCAGCCAGCCATCCACAGCCCCTATGCCAGCCACCCACCTACCACAGGGTGCGAGCCAGCCACCCACCACAGGGTGCCAGCCAGCCACCCACCACAGGGTGCTAGCCATCCAGCCACCCGCCACAAGGTGCCATCCAGCCAGTCACACACCACAGAGTGCCAGCAAGCTAGCCATTAAGCATTAAACAAAAATGAACATGTTCAGTACCAGATTTGTGTCAAAAATTGTCTTTATTTTTCAAAACTTAAAATGTACAAAATATCAGCCGATATCGACCGATACCGATATGTTGTGACCAAAATATCGGTATCGGCCCTGAAAAAAACATATCGGTCTATCCCTAGTACCAATCACTCACTGTCCTCATTCATAACTAAATAGTATGTTGCTATGCTTCAGTTTATGAATGAACAGGAAGGCTGTGTAGAGCTCTTTGCGTTCATTCATTCTGTGTGGCTTAGGCTGCAGAAAGGAACTGGGGAATGTGTTCCCTCAGTCCCTTCCTCTGCCTCAAAAGTGAGACTTCAGGGGTCCATTTAGACTCCCTGATTTTTCCCCAAAGCCCCCCACTCCCAAAAATCATTGTGAGAAAAAAAAATGTAAAAAAAAATAAATAAAAAAATTGCAACAAATAATAAAAAAATTTAAAAATAATTAGAAATGTAAAAAAAAATAAAACATGTAGGACTCATTCACACTGGTTCTCTGTGTGTGTATGCATATATATATATATATATATATATATATATATATATATATATATATATATATATATATATATATATATATACACATACACACACACACACACACACACACACACACACGCATGTGCAATTGAATTTTGGGGTGCACACCCTAATGCAATAGTCACATACATCTCACATAGGGACTGAAGATGGAACAGCAGAGGGCATCTCAAATGAGAAAAACCTGACACACCAGTAAGTGTCAGAGAATCCTTTTTTCACACCTACACTGAGAAAATGTAAAACCAAAGTTCAGCAACACAAAAATAAACAAAATGCGCAGTAAGACTAATGACTTGCTAAAAAGGCTGCCTGTGTACTCCTATGAAATAGGTCCCTCTGTAACCACACACAGCAAGATGCTGGTCTTTTGCAGTTGAATCTTGGCTACAGAAGGAGCGATTCCATAGGGACAAAAAAGACCACCTCTTAGTGATTCTGCTGCTTACAATTTGTCAATATTGCTAGTGGCAGAGTGGCCCATCTGAGATCAGCCTAGGACTAAAATGTGCCTTAAGGATTAAAGTAGAGATTATCTATTATCATCTATAGCTGATTCCTTCACTGCAAGATGCCATCTGGGTGCTGCCATATTTGTTTGCTATATTAGGTTTGCTGCAGCATTGAATGAGAACGTCTCAGCAGGAGATGTACTTCTGACCAGACCTGTTTTCCTTTGGGACTGTCAGACTACTGAGTTGAAGCATTTGGGATTATAACATTTGGTGAGCATTGGCCAGTCACCTTATTAATGGCACTCTATTTTGCGTCTTTTTGTTATTTTCATCAAAGAGTCTCTGTAGGCGCACTAAAGTGTCATGTTTGTTCATAATAGAGAAGCCTGAGACACCGAAAATAAGAGAGGTGGATTTCATGTGTCCATAATAGAATGACCCCTACTCACCTTCATAATAAATCCACAAAGCTCTATGCTAAAGCTGAATCTCAAATATGGTTAATTGGTTCTGAATCCACTTATACTTCCATCAAGCATCTGCTCCCCAGAGCCATTCCATCTCCTGGTGTTTTCACGGAGGATTGGACAGCTGCCCTTCAGAAAAATTATGAGCTTCAGAGTTCTTCTGTTGAGTCATCACTTTATTGCAGTTCTTTATGCAGATTTTTGCCATTTTTAACCTTAACAAATCCGCAGGGTTTCTTACATAATATGGCACATTCATTCCCCAATTATGCAAACTGTCAGCTCCTACCATCAACTGCTGTAAACTGAGAGTGTGAACATTATGACTGCTGCTTGTCAGTGTGACCTTTTATACTAAGCAAGACGTAAAGAACTTAACACATATCTAAGTATTTGGGAACGTACACAGGCAATTATCTGAACAAATTGATTATATATTTAAAGAAAGAACTGAATGTTGCTGTCATCACTAGTGACACTAAATTAGTAACATCACACAGATGAGTATATAGTATATGATGGGGTGAGATAAGAAATCAATATAGGACCCCTGAGATCTCTCCAAAGGTAAAATCCATGTTACTAAAGATAACCACTCTTAAGTATAGAAAACTAAAATCAACACTTAGTACTTTTGCAGTGTTACTTTGGCGGCTGCATATATATATATATATATGTATATATATTTTTTTTATTAGCCTAAATCAAAAGCATTCAACAAATGCTATTGCTGCCTGGATAAATCATTATGCAGCCACAATGGATTCGGTTTTCCTTGCTGCTGGAAGTAATAGGGGCTATAGTGTCTGCTACTGATTAAGGATACACCCGTAACTCCAGACAAAAAAAAAAAGGAGAAAAAAAAAGAAAAGCTTCCTTTTCAAGTTATTATAATGGATACCATTTACCTGAAAAATTTTTTTTTTTTTCATTTTCTAAAGGAGCAGCTCTTTATTCTATTAGTGGCCCCATGGCATGTGACTTTGCCTAATGGCTGTGACACCATTTTCTATGCCAAAGTTAATTCTTTGTGTCACAAAATAACCCTGTGACACAAGCCTGCAGTCTAAATAAGCATTCCATACCCCTCCAAAGCACAGAAAATAATTGTGATTGAAATAGGCAGACAGCGACGTGAATGAAAGCGACAGAGTTTTGAATACTCAGGGCTGCTGCTGGCATAGACACTAGAGAAAAAAGGTAGCATGAAATGAATTTATATGTGCATCACACTACACCTCCACCAAGGCAACACCTAATGTCCCATCACACATGATATTTTATAAATATTCTACAGCTCAATTCCTGCAAAGCCCCACCCTTCAAACATTCTTTCAGGCAGGCAATAATGTTAGCGATGGATCGTTTTTCAGAAGGCAGAATTGCTTGGGCTAGCAGGTGTTCAGGAGGCAATATTGTCACCTCTTGAGGCTTGTTTTGCCAAAATTGAAATTTTACATTGAGGAACTGCGACGCAACTGTGAGCCAATCTTTTGGCCTTGCGGGTGTGGTGTGGCCCCATTGATCCTATTGAGTTGGTTTGACATATGGTGACACCTTGTAAACTCTAGAGCCAAAGTTAAAATTGCTGCAGCCATAAAGCAAAGCATCACACCCACAGCATGTGTACAGCCCTGTCAGGCTGTAATGTTAGAATTACAGTGCATGGATGGGTGGCTAAGCCACCTATTTTTACTGCCTACCAGCCACTAGTGTGAAAGAACAAAGTTGGCCTTATACTAGTGGAATATTTTTCGAACAATTCTCATTTTAACCACTTAAGCCCCGGAAGATTTTACCCCCTTCCTGACCAGGGCATATTTTGCGATTCGGCACTGCGTGACTTTAACGGACAATTGCGTGGTCATGCGACGCTGTACCTAAACTAATTTGACGTCCTTTTATTCCCACAAACAGAGCTTTCTTTTGGTGGCATTTGATCACCTGTGTGATTTTTACTTTTTGCGCTATAATCAAAAAAAGAGCGTCAATTTTGCAAAAATAACAATATTTTTCACATTTTTTTATATGAAATTCCCCCCCAAAAAATGTAAAAATCAAAATTTTTTAACATTTTAGGCCAATTTGTTTTTATAAATATGCACTGTTACTGTAAAATGACACTGGCAGTGAAGGGGTTAACTTTTTTTGAGAGGGAGGGGTTATGTGTGTCCCTAGCGTTGTGATTATAACTGTGATTGGCTGTGGCTTGAGGTGTATGAACAGTGATCAACGTAGTAGAACCGTATGATCACCATTCATACACAGGGGAGAATGACAGGCGGCTTGTTTACATTAGCCGCCTGCCTTTCTCCCGCTCTAACAGACGATCGTGAGTGACCGGCAGACATCGGGTCCACCGGTCACACGCACGGGGGGGTCCGTGACCGTGCAGGAGCGGGAGTGCGCCTCCGACGGCGCACGCTCGCTCCCTAGACCCTCACAGGCTAGCGACGTAGCCCTACTGAGGGGCTGACTGCCGACGTAAATAGTCATGCGGCAGTCGGCAAGTGGTTAAGAATGTTTATTCGATTTTCTAATCATTAGTTGTATGAAAGTGATGGTCTTTTTTTGACTGCAGTGACAAAAAAAATTCAAAGGAGCAATACGAAAAATTGTTCTCAAACAAATTTCCATGTGGATTTCATTAGGGAAAGTCCACTTACTCAAAAATTGAATATAAAAAGAAAATGTTTTTTCAAGAACTGCAGTGGCAATCAGCTCTGTGTTCTTCCTTCACTTCTGACTAATATACAGTAGTTAGTGTAGGTTCTCCAACTGAGACTAATCTTAAACTGGAACGTCAGCCTAAACTAAATTAGCACAACTCTTTATTCATTATTATATTAGCAATATATTTCTATTTGAAATGTAAACATTTATTTGACTTGGTATCGGCCTTATACTGTCCCTGTACAGCAAAGCTTAGACTGGGAATGGGAAACTAAGCCAATCAACTGCACTACAGTGCTCATGTGCTAGCAAGGATTGTGCTGACAGGAGAAGAGAGTAGAGTAATGTAGAGATGAGCTCATCAGTGTGTTGCTTCTCTTTTCATTGTCCAGTCACAGGCTTGGGGTAGGACAAGACCTGCAAGTGTTATTGCAGTAGAGAAAACTCAGATCTATTGCCCTGACAGGGCTGTGCTGTGTAAATCTCTGAACCGAATGGGTAGAAATACAAATCCTTTAGGAGGTATTCCATGTCATAAATATTATCTCTTTTTAGTGGGTTGCTTGGAGTTCAGCTCTAAATATGAAATATGCCAACCATACTTATGGTTAACTACTGTATACTGGTGCTAACCTACTTATATTTCAAATGGCAAATGTTGAAAATATTGTTGAAAAAGTAAAAACTTACAAATCCAGATACAAAACAGAAGATATATTAGCACCATTTGTTGGTTGTAAAATGGCTGCCCCCCTCTTCTCCACTCCAAGTAACTAACATCACAATCCCATTCTGGAGGGCAGATAGATAGTCTATCTTTTTATATGAAAATGTGTGTCAAGCCAAAAACATATTTTTAAACAACATGGAGAAACAAAAATATAAATCTTAAGTTGGGGGTTACCAAAACCTGTTTTACCGCTTTTGCGACCAGTGCTAGATTTAGACCTTGGGTTACCCAGGGCACTTCAAGTTAGGGGCCCCTTAATATAGCAATTCAATTATGTGACAAATAGAAAAAGTGATTTGAAATGAATGATCAACCGTGTTTGTTCTAAAAAAAATTTATAGTTTGGGTTCCAAAGAAGACACTTGTTTGATTTTTTTTTCTCAATCTTATTGACTGTAAGAACACACATTACACAGGTGATTAAAAAGGGCAAGTCTTACATCACAGTTATGCAGCACACTACAATATTTACAAAATATGTTTCTTCCTGCACTTAGCATCTGCAAAATCTTTAAAAGAGAACTATGAACTTTCAAAAAAAAAAAATTATACTCACCCAGGTAGATGCAGCATCAATCCGATGCTGCATCTGTCCCTCGCTGGCACTGCAGTGAGAATTAGTGATGAGCTTCGTGTTCAAGTTGAACCTAAGTTCGACTCGAACACTGCCTGTTCGCCCGTTTGCCAAATGGTGAACAAATGGGTTTCTTCGAGTCCCCGCATCCATAATTAATTTAATGTTTTTTTTAATATCCATAATTAATATTAATCATCCACTGACCAGGGAATTAAACCCACAGCCTCTCATTTGCAAGCCTGTAATTCTAGCACCTACTCCACTGAGCCATCTGTTTAACCTAAGACTCTCTCTGCCTAACTAACTTCTATGTGAGTTTGACAGCTCTTTTATAGGGCTCTGACGTCACCAGTGTCCCATAATCCACTGTTCAGGTGCAGTGAATAAATTAATGATGTCACAGCAGAAGGAGTGGGGACAATTAATAGGTTTTAATTAAAATACATAATTAATATGTATCACCCGCTGGCCAGGAAAATCAAACCCACAGCCTCTCATTTGCAAGCCCGTTATTCTACGCCACCAAGCCAGCTGACCTAAGACTCTCTCTGCCTAACTAACTTCTATCTGAGTTTGACAGCTCTTTTATACTGACGTTAGTAATTTATTCACTGCACCTAAGCAGTGGATTATGGGGCGCTGGTGACGTCAGAGCTCTATAAAATAGCTGTCAAACTCAAATAGAAGTTAGTTAGGCAGAGAGAGTCTTGAGGTTAAACAGCTGGCTCGGTGGTGTAGCTGGTAGAATAATGGGCTTGTAAGTAAGTGAGCGGATGTGGGTTTGAATCCCCTGGCCAGCGGGTGATTAATATTAATTATGGATTTTAATTAAAACCTATTAATTCTCCCCGCCCCTTCTGAAGTGACGTCAGTAATTTATTCACTGCCCCTGAGCAGTGGATTATGGGGCGCTGGTGAGGTCAGATCCCTATAAAAGAGCTGTCAAACTCAGATAGAAGTTAATTAGGTAGAGAGAGTCTTAGGTTAATCAGCTGGCTCGGTGGCGTAGCTGGTAGAATAACAGGCTTGCAAGTTAGAGGCTATGGGTTTGAATCTCCCCTGGCCAGCAGGTGATTTATATTCACTTACAATTAAGCCTTTAAAATGAGGACTTGTGATTGTTCGTGTTTGTATGTTTTCTAGAATATTTCCCCTGTTTGAGATGTCGCTGATCGTTCAGTTCTCCCCCTCCACTCTGAACAGAGAAGTGGGACTGTCAGGTAGCAGCTCTCTGCTCTGCCCCTTCAGTGCTCACTGGAGTGCTGGGCTGTGGAAAGGGCAGGAGGGGCTGGATCAGGCACTCAGCAGATTGCCGAGAGGCTGAGCCAGGTGCCGGATCTGGCATCTGGGTGGATCCCAACTGTAAAGATAGAATATTTCCTGACCCTGGACCAGAGTGATGCCATCAAACTGTATCATCTTGAGGACACTGATCTTGACAGTCAATAGGCATAGAGCACTGAGTCCTCCATGAGTCATTGTGGTTCTCAGATAACACTTTATGAGTGCCAGTTTGCTAAACAACCTTTCTCCCGAAACAACTAGTGACCTGACCATCATGCTCAAATATATTCTAAGAGCTACATTAACACCTGGAAAGGTATAAGAAAACCCTTCATCATGTAAAAAAACTGCCTGTTGAGGTATGATCGGAGCTTGACAAAGGCTGTAAACTGGACCATTTCCTCAACAAGCACACTCCTGAAGTCTCTAGGGAAATAAGCTTTATTTTTTTTCTAAAGGAAGTCTGGGGCTCCCACTGGCAGGAGTGCCCAGGGCAAAAGTCCCTTTTGCCCCCTTTTAAACCTGGCAATGTTTGTGACTTTGCCTTAAGTGGCATCCTTTAAAGGCAAAAATCTTACTTCCTACTAAAGAAAAGCATTTTTTTTACCTGACTGTGTTACTTTTGGAGAGTTGTCACTCACTTCCTCTCACTTCCTCTCTAAAGGAGCATTATGGACAAAAAGATAAGTGCACAGTGTTTGGATGTGCGCATACCCCTTAAATTGAAAAATTCTCATTAAAAAGGAACGTTACCCTAACAATATTTTGGTCCTGCCCTAATCTTCTTTGCTGCCATTTTAGGAATCCCTGTACTTGCACAGGTATTCTACAGGTCTTTGGGATGTAGCAAAAACCTTGTGGCACATTCCTGTGTGTGCACATGCGCATCAATGGTTTCTAAATTTTGTTACTTTGCAGAGATCTTTGCCATGTGTGCACATGTGCGTAAATGCTCCATGCATGCACAAACATGCTGCCTATTCTTCACAAGTTCCAATAGCTAGCAAAGAGCTGTGTCATGTCTGTGCATATGCTGAATCTTGCGGCGAACATGCACCCCTCACAAAAATACTGCCCCTAGGGGTGCCTACATCTTCCTGGCCTAGGCCAGGAAGAAGGAAGTTCAGGGCTGCAGCACTAAAAGGTAATAAAACTTTGCATAAATGAAGAAATGATCTCCAATAAAGAAAGAGGGAGGGAGGGACAGAAACCAAGAGGGAAAAACTTATTTTCATGGATGATGATCCACTTGAGTCTGAGTTATGCATAGTCCCCTCCAAAATAACTGTAAAGGATCAGTTCAAGGGCAGATAAAATATATTTGAAGCAGGTGCTATGTTTTTTTTTTTTTTTTTGCTTCATGCATCACCTATCACATTTACAAGTAGGTTTAAATGTGATTGGTGGCTTTGAAAAATGTCTTAGGCACCTTTCACACGGGCTTTCCGATCAGGTCCGCCTGTCAGTTTTTCAGGCGGGACTGATTGGATGCTCCATGTACCTCTATGGAGCAGCAGATGTCAGCTGTGACATGTCCGCTGACACCCGCTGCCATCCGATTTGATCCTGTCCATGAAATCCAGATGGATGGAAACCCTATTTTCCATTTGACTGGAGGATTGGTTTGGATGGGATCGGATGAAAACAGACAGGCAGTCCGTTTTCATCCGATCTCCCATAGAGGAGAGCTGGGATCTGACAGGTCTGTCTCTGCAAAGTAGGCAGAGATGGACATGTCATCCGCTTGCTCAGTGAGGACAGGTGGATCGATTCCCCGCTGAGCAAAACTGAGTCCCCTGAGCGGAAAGCCCATGTAAAAGGATCCTTAGTGTTGGTAATAATATTTTGTCTGACCTCCTATATGTGAGAGACAGCAAGGAGCCATGGAGCAAGGAGCCAGTATCACCAGCAGGTGTGTTCCAGGATCAGGAGATTGCAGACAGTGGGAATGAGGTGCACTGGTATCATACAGCAAAGCCAGGTCAAAACTTCTAAGCTTGTTTGTTAAGTATTTTTTTTTTTCAGTTTTGACTGGGATGAAGCTTTAACTGTATTGACAGTGAGCATGTATTGCTCATATTATATTTTATGCAGGTGTATATTTTATTTATTTTTTTCTTTGAGATGATATATGTATAAGACTTAAAATCTGTAGTCCTCTAAATAAAAATTTGTAAAATTCCCAACTACAGTGAAAATACAATCTCAAACAAATGATTGAATGGTTTTGATTTTTCCACCACTTTCGATGAGGAATATAAATCTTTCAGTCCAAAGTCTTTCATGTAAGGGATCCTTTTCTTTCCGTTCTCAGCCTCAAACAAGTTGCATCTATTTTCATCTCCACCTGGAAAGGAAACATCTTGTTCTACTTATGCAGAGTAGGCCGACCAGCTTGTAAATTTTGATTTTATGAGTTTGCTTCGAGATCTTTAACTTTCCATTACAAGCTGAGAAAAAGATCACAGGTTAATTAATTGATTACAGACCGTGTCAAAGTTCTGTGGCCCCTAGCAGCAGGTGGGCCTTGAAATCAGAACAAGCTTTATCAAATATCAATAGCCAAATAGTGTCAGTTTAATATATATCACTGTAACTGCAAGCGCAAATAGCAAATTAGTACTGTTACTGCACTTAACCAAGCAACATACCTCCAATGTTAAATAACACGTCTCTATTTCCTTATAATTCCCTGTTTGTTGGAATTCAGATTCTTTTTTCCAAGGTCTGTGCTATGCTTGGCTATATTTTATAAACTGTAAACTTTAAAAGGAACACATTGATATCAGAAATAAACATTTATAGAGCTATAATCTCATTGCAGTGAACGTGGAATGATTTGCATATTTTATTCCATCTTTATCTATTTACAAGGTGTAAAGCGTGTCTGCATGTAAGCGGGTCTGAAAAAAAAAATCATGAAGCAAGTGTATGTATTTAGAAATGGTCTTTGTGTTCCACTTTCCAGATGGGTAATGTCTTTCAATGCATCTTGCTGCATAGCTAGTAAAAACATGATCTGCAAGCACTGAAGTGACTTACTTAAAGCGGAGTTCCACCCAAAAGTGGAAGCTCTGCTTATCTGCTTCCTCCTCCGGAGCCACATTTGGTTTCTCTTGGGGGAAGGGTTGAGCAGATACCTGTCAAAAACAGGTACCCACTCCCACTTTCGTGTAAGGTCACTGCGGTAACCTACCTCTATTATGGCCCCTCCTTTTTCCCATCGCTGCCTTCTGGGAGGCACACATAAGCCCCAGAAGATAGTTTGATCATTCAGAAAGCGCAGCACGACTTGCTTATATGCAGTAGGAAACAGGCTGTGAAGCCGCAAGGCTTCACTTCCTGTTTCCCTTAGTAAGGATGTCGGCACCTGCACCCAAAGCCGATAAACGGATCAGCTAGGGGTGCAGAAATCATGGGATACCAGGACAGGTAGGTGTCCTCATATTAAAAGTCAGCAGCCCAAGGACATAATGCATACAGGGGAGGAGCTACGTATGACATCACCCACGGCCATCTTTCGAATATACTGTTGTATCAAGCACTCACTATATTTACTTGGAACAAATGCCACTTTTGTAAGTTTTAGTTATATTTTAATAAATGCTGTGTATATACAGAGAACAATAGATGTCCTTTTATTTTTTTTAAATGCAAGGAGGAATCACGGTCTGGGCCATAGATCAGATAAGGATTAATACCTGCAATTATGGGAATACGTGGATAGACCCTTTGGATCGCATGAAGGAGGTGAGCAGATAGTGGAGGTGAAGGTGTAGGGTTGGATGCACTGTGCCACTTGCATGTCTCCTGAGCACTTTATCACACAGAAGCTTATCTTTGTGGACGGATGACCACCTTTACATGGACTTTATGCTTGTCTGTATATTTTTTTTGCACTGCACCACTTTGATTTGTATAGTTTAGAAAGAAGCCAGGTCTTTCTGTGGAGTTCATAGAAATTGTATATGACCAATTGGAACAGGTATATGGACACTTTTTTGTACCAGTGATGGGACTTTCTGGTGGCAAGGTAGGGCTGTAACATTTGGCCTTTATAATCTACAACTCCCATGAATTGACTGTACTTGTGTATGCAATCAGGTTTTTTAACTGGACATGGCCTTCCTTGGATGTGTCTTCATGGATGGAGATTGCTGAGATAATACCAAGAAAGAACATGAGATGAGCTATAAGGGTACATTCAGGCAGCAGCATAGCAACAGCTAGGAGTGGCTGCCGGCAAACATTTTTCTAAATTTTTGCCGGTGATTGTAAATGCCCCCTGTTCACATTGTTTGCCACCAGCAGCAGCTGTCAGCGGTGGCTGTCATATTTATAGTCTGTATAAATCATTGGCCAGTCAGCACCACTGCTGTTTGCATGTAACAGACAGAGCGGTTGTATGTGAATAGAGCTTCCTACTGTCAGCATTTCTGCCTAGTTCTACCCACACCCAAAATGACTGAAGCTAAGCAGTCAGTTTCTATGTGACCATAGCTCCTCCGTTAGCTGCCTCTGAAAGCAGCAAACAAAGGTATATGGGATTTTACTGCTATAAAATTAAATTTCATTCTAATATACAACTACATACAGGACACAGGTATAATATATATTAGGATTAGTAAGCTAATCATCATGCAGCATTATTCTTCAGCTTATGTTAGCCTCACCCTTGAAAGCCTAAAGCTTGGTACACACTATTCGTTTTTTTTGCATTCAACCCAGCGGGTTGAATTAAACAAATCTTTCGGCTCTGGTCAGAGTCACTATACTAACTATCAAGGGCGTAACTACAGGGGTTGCAGGGGTTGCAATCGCAACCGGGCCCCATGCTCAAGGGGGCCCATGTGGCTCCCCTGTACACCTGAATAGGAGGGGCGGCGGGGGCAGCATGTAGAGAAATCACTGTCCTCCTTTTTCCTTCTGTAGCTGCAGGAGGAAAATGGAGGAGATTGGTTCCTCTGTACGCTGCCCCCCGCCACTTCTCCTATCCAGTATACTTGTGTTCTGCTGTCTCTGGGCCCCTGTGTGCTCCCCTGGTCCCCCCCCCTTCTGTGCTGCCCCCCCTTCAGAATTCTCCCTTCCCTCACCGTAATAAAGGGCCCTGCAACTAGAGTAAAGGGCGCCAGGGGTCCAGGGGGCCCTTCATGGTTTCTTGCACCGGGGCCCTGAAGGTTCTAGTTACGCCTCTGCTAACTATGCAAAGTTAGTACAGAGATCTCCCCGCTGAGCTATTGAGTTCTGACAGGGAGGGTGGCTGCCCCACCAGAACACTCCGATCTGCGCTCTCTGCTATTGGCGAGGACTAATCGGGAATAGGTCGGCTGCTGGTTTTCCAGCATGCACGTCCAACAGAAGCTGGGCAGACGAACATACACCCGGACCGAATGTCAGCCGCATAGGTGTGCACAGCCTATTGCATTAGGGTGTGCACCTCAAAGCTCAAACACATATGTGTCTGAGTTTGCTGTCAGTAGGGCAGTGGATGGTGTCAGTAGTTTTTATTTGTATTTTTTAATTTTTTATTATTGTCTACAATTTTTTCTTTTTTTTTTTTTACACATTTTTTAGGAGCTCCGTTAGGGGGCTTTGGTGAAATATCAGGGGTTTAAACAGGGAGAATCTGTGCCACACAGTGTGATTAGGGTGTGCCCAGGCATGCCTGGAATACCCTGTGCGCACGTCTATGGTCAGCCGGTTTTTTTTTGAACCGGCAAATGTCTCCCGACATTCGGCCCGTGTGTTCCTGGCTTAAGAGTACAGAAAGATAATGTAACATATGTATGGCTTTGTTTTTAAATACAAAACTGTTAGATGATTGTCTGTCTATGGAATCTCTTATTCTGAAATATTTAATCAGCCTAGAAAAATAAAATAAGCAAGACTCAATGCTATCTCTATGAAAAATGTCCAAATCAAGTAACAAATGTGCAAAGATATGTGTGTTGCAAATGAAAAAAGAAATCAAATTTAAAGCTCATATGCGTCCTTTTTTTGACCACCATATTCCTTTTCCAATATTTTTTCTCAATGTTAACTATAACGTTTTCTACAACTATATCTTTCATAAGATCTTCTCAATGTCAAAATGATTTCATCCACTTTACCTTGAAGAACATATAAATATACTGCAAAGATGAATTGCAAAAAAAAAGTCTGTTTGACCAGACCAAAAGTTATCTCGTTGCCATGAAGGTTCTAGCTGTATAAGAGTAAAGATGAGAAATTCCAGCAATGTGTGGAGAGAAGGTAATTGTCAACTTACCAGTCCACAGCAGACATCATTTTGAAAATGTGTTCTTGTACAAATAATACAGACTGGAGCTTTAAAGCAATCTTATCTTCTTATTTATATAAAGCTCTGTTTGTAGCTGGACTTTACGGCTAAAGTTAAACAGGCTCTCTAACATCATTATTCTGTCTTACGCCAGCAAAAGTGAGAGAAATTTAAAACATCCCTTGTGAGAGATTGCAAATCTTGTTGTGTTTATGTTTAGCTGGTGCTTCTGCATATAAATGCCAGGATAAAGAGCATTAGGCCTGTATCGTTTCAGGGCTCTTTTCCACTTTTGCACTGCACTTGGGCCAGTATTTGCTTTAAGGATAAGGTCATTCAAGTCTGTGTTTTTCTTTCAGCAATCCTAGAAGAGAGGCAGGCCATACATAACTCCACTTTAGTGGGGGAAAAAAATAGCAAATAAAGAAAAAACAATATAGCGTATACAATTGCGACACAAATCATATTTTAATTGAATGTTATTAAAAATTACCTTTCCTTATTAATCTGCAGCTTTAGTAATTTTCTGAAAATGCCATGCAATATGGCTACCTGGAGCTGTTCTGTACACAGAATGTGTACTGACCAAACCCCAGAAATATCATTGCATGCTTGTGTGATTGGCTCACCAATTTTCCCAGAATTCTGCACTAAGATACAAGTCAGATTTCTGGCATTCCCTGCAACAGAAATGTCATTTTTGGTGGGATACTCCCAATAGGAACACGTCCAAAGGGATGCAGGCCCAGCAACTTTCCTCATTAGAGCCCTGCAGCTGCCAAAGCTGACAGATAATTATGAAACCACTCCCATTTGACCCACTCAGCACAGAGGCACAGAGGAACAAAAAGGGATTTCTTAAGAATAACAAATGGTAGGAATCTGCAACAAAGTTTGTTAAAATCCTTGTAATGTACATAGATCACCCAGAAGGGAATGTTTTTTTTCTCAACAAAAGTGGAGTTATGCTTTAAGTGTTTGTTAACCTAAAAAAAAATTGATCCTGTTCCAGTAAAGCAGGTTATACAGTACAGTGCTTGTGCTGTGTCATTTGGCCCCTGTAACACCTAAAATACCTGGCTGATCCTGCCTGGCTTTACCCTGGCTATGAACTGAGCCCTGAGACCGTGGGCAGTCTACCTACCTCCGTCATCCGCAGCCCTGCTCTCCTCTGTGCTCCTGTTTCCTCCTCCCCCTCCCTCTCTGCCTGTCAGCTCATACCATTGCCCACCCCCCTTCCTGCTGGTATCACAACTTATTGTTGCTACAACAATCCCATCTGTTATAACAAATGCTGTGCCCCACTGTATGTGTTTTCTAAAAAATCTGCCGATAAATACCTTATTTTATTGTGCTGCTCGGCGGTCATATGACCGGCCGTCTCTCTCCTCCTCTCCTCTCCTGGCTGATGTCAACGGGGGGATTCTCAGCTCTGCTCGCTTTGCTGTCAGACCTGGAGAGGAGAGAGATGGCTGGTCACATGACTGCGCTATAAAATAAGGTATTTATTGGCCTATTTTTTAGAAAACACATACAGTGGGGCACAGCATTTATTATAACAGAGAGGATTGTAGTAACAACAATAAGTGGGTTAACAACTACTTTAATCCCAGGATGAAGAAAAGAAAATAGCTTGAAAGAAAATTGCTTGGAATCCCTCTTGCAGCATTTTTGTGTTTTGCCGGTGGGGAGCGATACAGCTGCCAGCAGTATTTGGGCAAAAAAGCCGACAGCTGGTTGTACTACAGTCAATTGATGGATTGGCTTCATAACAACCAGCCTGCCCATAGATGGATTTAAATTTGGCTGGTTCCTGCTGAACTGGCCGAATTTTGATTTGTCTATGGCTGGCTTAACTATTCTTTTACAAATATTACACTCATCAGCTCAGTTGGATCCTCTCACATTGAGGTTGATCTACTAAAAAAAGGCTTTGCAAAGGAAGTTGCACTCTGCAAGGGAATTGTCTCCAAAGCTTAGTAAATGTAGTAAAATCCCAAATTGTGAAGAATAGCCAATCACATGCAAGGGGAAAAAGATAATGCTTGAACATGATTGGATGATGGAATTCACTAGAGCTTCGCCTCATTCACTAATCTCTGGGGATAATTTCCTTGCATAGTATAACTTCCTGTAGAGCTACCCCCGAAGAAGACGCCGGAAATTGCCCCGATTCTTTTTCCCAGTAGTTGCCCCGCAGCCAGGCACACTATGTCAGTCCCTTTTTGGTTCAATAACAAATCCACGGGTGTTCTTTTTGGTGTTTTTATTTTTGGGGTAACTTGGAAAGGGATGGGGAATAGTGAGTGGGTTACTCCAAGAAGGACTATGCACAAGATGAGGACAGCAAACTTCCTTCTGTAGAACTGAAGCAAAGGTCCTTGCAAAAGCAAACTGGATTTGGCTTTGTAGTAGAAACAGTTAAAAGCAAAAGCTTCTTCCCTAGAGCAATCAGAGCAGAGTCCCTTCACAAAAATATAGATAGACAGAGCTCTTAGGGACACTAGTCAATGTACCCTTTACACAAACACACAGATGACTCCCTGGCTCCACAAGGGGGTGGCAGCAGCCCAAAAAGCTCTAGGATCTCTCTCGCTGTCTGTATTTACAAATGTCCTTGGAAAGATGCTTGCCTCCTTCAGACATCCATGTGACACCTTTCTCTGGTGAAACCAGACTAGATCTTCAGATGGCAGCCCCTCAGTCAGCTCACTGGCCTCTCTGCTAGCCCAGCTGATGCCACACAAACAACAAGCACATGGCAGGACTGCCCAGAGGGCAGCAAGCCCTTCAGGCTGGACTTTTCCTCTGTAGGATAAGACCCAGAAGCTTTGTGTCTCAGCCTTTATAGCCACCCTCCCTGGGATTGACCAGAGTTATATAAATAGTCATGCTGCTATTTGCATTGCTCCACATCCGAGTACCAGAGAGATCCACAGTTCTCTTGTAAGCAGAGAAAGCAATCAAACCTGCGGAAGCTGTAACACTGAACAGACCTAACGTATCACTGTCAGCTGCACTGATTACAGTGAGCTAAACTAAATTTCCCTAACAACAAAAATACAGCTCCACTGAACACAGTGAGCCAGAACTAAATCTGCCTAATCCTAGTACATATATATGAGGATGCTACATTTCCTTGCAAGATGAACAGACTATTTGCCTGTAGAAAATCCCTAAGTCTCTTGCAAAGAAGTGTTTGGTCTTACATACATACAAGATTCGACAACCCACTGAAGGACGCCTCTACAAAAGCCATAGGCCTGAGTATAATTGAAAGGTAAAACACCATTTCAGTTCGCTCTCATCCGGGGGTGGAGGGTCTGTGTGCCGGCCCCCTGGTGGAGAAGGTCAGTCTCTATGCCGACGACATGCTCCTGTACCTTTCCGATGCGGGTCCTTCCCTGGCTATGGCCCTACAGGTTATAGAACGTTTCGGGCGATTTTCGGGTTTGCGAATTAATTGGGATAAGTCTCAGGTCTTGCCCGTGGATGTTTTTCCCCCTACGCTAGAGCAAGCCTCATTGCCCTTGAAACGGGTGGACATTATTAAGTATCTGGGTATCTATGTCTCTCGGGCTCCCTCGGATTATATCTCCCTGAATGTAGAACCCCTCATCGCCCTGTTTAAAACCAAACTCCAGACTTGGGCCAGGCTCCCTCTGGGGGTGATGGGGCGCATGGGATTACTAAAAATGATACTGTTGCCTAAGGTGCTGTATGTGCTTTGGCACTGCCCGACCTACATCCCCCTGCACTATTTTAAGGTCCTGGAGTCACTATGGAATTCCTTTATCTGGGGTTCGGCTAGGCGTAAACTGTCGGCTCGGGTGCTTAGGCTCCCGACTGCTCTGGGGGGACTGGCCGTCCCCGATCTCCCTTCGTACTACCTGGCCGCTCAACTTACCCACTTCTATCACCTAGACAAGGTGCCGTCTTTTAGTCTGTAGGGACCCTCTGCCAGCTGTTCCACATCCTTTCTGTGACATCTTCCGTGGGATGTTGGGATCCCTCCAGCTTCCTCCTCGTGGAGGCCTGCTGCATCAGTATAAAAGGATCTGGGATTTGGCACTGCGGAGGGTGGGGGGTGATGCTCTACATGCTGACATGCCGTTGTGGTTTAATAGGTCCCTCCCGGAACTTCTGCAAATACCTGACCCAAGTGTCTGGATATCTAGGGGTGTCTTCCTACTCTCTCATGTTTTGCATCGGGGCGCTGTGAAGACTTATAGCCAGCTGAAGCAGGAGTATGACCTCCCAACCTCCATGTTCTTTCGGTACATGCAGCTACATCACGCCCTGAGTTCTCAATTTAGCGGTGGTTGCCCTTCGGGGGAGCCACTGGATCTAACTGGGGTTTTGACGCACACTGATCACAGGGGCCTGATTACCATGTTATATGATATGCTGGTGACTCCTGCTGCCACCAAATTCGCTTATGACCTAAAGGCTAGATGGGAGCCGTTGCTGGGGGAGGTTGTAGATGAGGACTGGGGTGATGTTTTACTGTGTGTGAAAACTGCTTCTCCCAAAATGTCTGACCGGTTCACTCAAGCCTGTGTTCTTCATAGAGCTTATGGCTCGTTTCTGCCCCACCCAGACATCCCAATGTCCCAAATGCCTACAGGTGTAACGCTCCGACGTTTGTTTAGTGAAATGGATATGCAGCTGCAGAATTTCCACTCAGTAGTCGTGCAGAGATGTGTTGAATCACCATATCCAACTCTCCAGACTCATCATTGTGGCTCAGCCTGCCTCAGCATGCAAATATACAGGCACTCAGTTTAAGATGTTCCTGGAGTGATAGGTTGTATACGATAGTATAGAGGTGATGTGCTGAAAGGACAGGCGTGAGTAGTGATAGCAATGATAGGCACTCAATAGTAATGTTCAGGAGTGTTAGCAGATGGTGATAGATAGTATGCAGATAGGTTAGCAATCATGTACAATTAACAGGTGGTAGGGGATAGCAGATGAAGTGTACAGGAATTGCTAACTCAGTGCAAGGATATAGATGATAGTAGACTCAAGAGCTAGCAATCTATGTAACAGTGCGGATGATAGAAATAGTAATGCATAGATAGCAACAGTCTTTAGTATACAAGAGTAGATAGTGCAAGTTGATAGGAAGGAATCCCCTGCGGGGTACTTATCACTAGTTGGTTTTAGAGAGATGAGGGGTCCGGTAATGAGGAGAAGGATCGGTAGCGAGATACAGGATCCGTAGCGAGATACAGGAAATAGCTGGAGGCTTCGGCAGCGTCAGACAAGGCTGTGTAACAAGCGGTTTGTACGAACACCTTGTGAGTGAAAATTAAAGGGACAGGTAGCTATATGTGTTCCACCTACCTAAATGGTGGAACGCAATGCGAAAGAAATGGGCTGGAAGGGTACCGAAGGTACCAGAATCTTACAACAGGAGACTGGCACGTTCGACCACCTTCTGTGGCAATGTCCGAGCGTGCGTGGATACTGGGCACAAGTGGTCCGGTTTCTCCACGATCGGATGGGAGCTCCTGTATCTCTTGGCCCCAGGATGTGCCTTTTGGGGCTTTTTTCGTATGAGGATCTAGATAAACACACAATTAGATTTCTACAAGAAACGCTTTTTCTAGCCCGCAAACTCCTGGCTCGAGTGTGGATACAGCAGACTGTACCCTCCTTGGCGCTGTGGATCAGGGAAGTTAATGCAACTCTTCCGTACAAAAAAATCATTTATGATAATAGAGGCTGTCCTGGCAAATATAAAAAGGTTTGGGATAGGTGGTTGAATTCTTCCTATACTTGCAACTCGTAACCTTTGATGTATAGTTTGTATGACAACTGTGAGCTCTTTGGGGGTGTTTTTTTTTTCTCATTCTTTGTGAATGTAAGCTGTACTTGCTTATCTGTCTACTTGTCTTATGATCGCATATGTCGCTGCATTTCATGGTGCTACCGCAGTAGCACGACAATTCTTTGCAATGTCTGTACTTTATATTGGATGTTTTCAGTACACAAATAAAGTTGTTTTGATTGAAAAAAAAAACACCATTTCAGTAATGTTCCAGAAAATTTGAAACCTTTCTTGCTAATTCCTGCACCACTGGTGCCTGTCAACCTAATATACGGCTTTTTTAAAAGGCTCGGATTTGATGGCTGGTCCCTTTATTACTTGTAAATCCCTCTGAACACTTCTATCCTTGAAGTCACTGAGAAGGCAAGCTAACACTTGCCATCAAGCAAGACCCAAGCAGCAAAGCCAATAAGGGTTGCCATCTGACCAGTATGTCCAACCTGGACTCTAAAAATGGGACTTGTTATTAATAAGATATAGTTCATAAGATTTGTTTTTTTCCCAAGCAAAGTGTCAACCCTACAGCCAATTAATGAAAGACAAATGATTATGTTGCAAATGTAGACATGGTCTAGTTTGAGAACAACAACTCCCAAGTACGAAAGAAGCAGACTTTAGAAGCAGGCAGATTATACTAGAGCAGGAATAATGGAGCCTAAACCTTGTTTTCAAAATGAGATTGATTATTAATTTATTGATAAGCTTATGGCTTTTGAGCTATGCAGATAATATTGGGGTGCTGTGATGTGGCCTCTGCAGCTTACGCATGTATTTGCAAATTTGTGCAAACTAAACCCCTGTTTTTAACTCATACTGTTAGACGGGGAATTGTTGTTGGTTGCAGACTGGTTGGTAAGTTGACCTGGGAATTTTCTTTGGTTTTGTTTGACATGTGTCTCCCTTTCATGTGCTCCTTGCTGCAAAGGATAAAAATGGGGGCAGTGGCCATTTGTTTGCATTGTTGGAACACTGGTGAGGGGGCCGCACTGGACACCTTCACTGCCATTGTGCTATATGCTGGGTGTTCAAACAAAACATGTGTCCACCTAAGCTGCTAAATAAACTTATGTCAGTTTAGTTCTTGAATAACATAGTGCCTCCTAATGGTTTCCCAAAAACAAACAAGAATCTCTTGTACTTTTTTAGCGTTCTGCCAGGAGTCATTCTTTTTACCCAGCAGCAGACACTCACAGCAGAAAGCATGAAAGAGAGAAAGCTCTGAACATCCATAGACTCACATATATAAAGGTCTGTGGACAGTTGAGACTAATAATGAGGTGGACCGAACTCCCCCCGGCCCGGTTGGCGCCAGAACTCTTAAATATAACAAAGGTTTTGACCTAAATTATAAGCCCCAATTATAGTCTATGGGACCCAAACTTAAAAATTCAAGTTTCCATTTTGAAGGATTATATGCAAGTTATTGGCCATAAAAAGGGAATGGGGCTCGGGGACTGCTTTGGGGGACATGTACCAATGCAAAAAAAGCTTTTAAAAATATTTATTTTTGAACAAGCAGTGATTTTAATGTTGATTAAAGTGAAAATGAAAAATTCCTTTAAATATAGTGCCTGGGGTGTCCCCTTAGTCTGCTGTAAAGTGGCACTTCTGAACCGTGTATAGAACCTGCTGTAGCAAAACTGACATTTATAAAGAAAATTACATAAATGACATTTAAAATGATTTTCCCTGCAAGCTTTCTTTATTTGAACAAGCTGGAATTTATATGCTGGGCATGTCGGTGGCAGAGAGTGTATTTTTTATTTTTTTTTTTATGCAGCAGCTGGGGCAGATAACATAGAAACATAGAAACATAGAATGTGTCGGCAGATAAGAACCATTTGGCCCATCTAGTCTGCCCAATATATCTGAATCCTATGAATAGTCCCTGGCCCTATCTTGTATGAAGGATAGCCTTATGCCTATCCCATGCATGCTTAAACTCCTTCACTGTATTTGCAGCTACCACTTCTGCAGGAAGGTTATTCCATGCATCCACTACTCTCTCAGTAAAGTAATACTTCCTCATATTACTTTTAAACCTTTGCCCCTCTAATTTAAAACTGTGTCCTCTTGTGGTAGTTTTTCTTCTTTTAAATATGCTCTCCTCCTTTACCGAGTTGATTCCCTTTATGTATTTAAAAGTTTCTATCATATCCCCTCTGTCTCTTCTTTCTTCCAAGCTATACATGTTAAGATCCTTTAAACTTTCCTGGTAAGTTTTTTCCTGCAATCCATGTACTAGTTTAGTAGCTCTTCTCTGAACTCTCTCTAGAGTATCTATATCCTTCTGGAGATATGGCCTCCAGTACTGCGCACAATACTCCAAGTGAGGTCTCGCCAGTGTTCTGTACAGCGGCATAAGCACTTCTCTCTTTCTACTGCTTATACCTCTCCCTATACATCCAAGCATTCTGCTGGCATTTCGTGCTGCTCTATTACATTGTCTTCCCACCTTTAAGTCTTCTGAAATAATTACTCCTAAATCCCTTTCCTCAGATACTGAGGTCAGGACTGTGTCAAATATTCTATATTCTGCCCTTGGGTTTTTACGTCCCAGGTGCATTATCTTACACTTATCCACATTAAATTTCAGTTGCCAGAGTTCTGACCATTCTTCTAGTTTTCCTAAATCCTTTTCCATTTGGCGTTTCCCTCCAGGAACATCAACCCTGTTACATATCTTTGTGTCATCAGCAAAAAGACAAACCTTACCATCGAGGCCTTTTGCAATATCACTTATGAAGATATTAAACAAAATTGGTCCCAGTACAGACCCTGAGGTACCCCACTGGTAGATAAATTTGCCTGCTATACTCTACAGCTGGTGGTGTGCTGCTGGAAAGGACCTTTGACAGCCTTTGCTATACCATCATTCATGTCAGTGGAGGTCATGAGTTTTAGTGGGGGTAGACATGAAAGGTGAGGAGTGGGGAGGCTTTCAGGTGCTCTTGCCAATGGGCCGCGAGGTGGGAGGTTAAATGCCTTGTCAACCATGTGGTACCCAAATGGCTGGTGTTTTTGCCATGCTTGA